>NC_081846.1:61838396-62107288 GCF_963259705.1 Myotis daubentonii
TAACTAGATATACTGAGTCAAGTTTAAAGGACTTGGTGGAGAATCCTCCTATCTAATAAAATAGAAACATGGTAATTAGCATACGTCCACTACCCTTCCCATTGGCTAATCAGCGAGATATGCAAATTAACTGCCAGCCAAGATGGCGGCCGGCAGCCAGGCAGCTTGAAGCTAACATGAGGCTTGCTTGCTTCAGTGACAGAGGAAACCAACGTTTCCCGCTTGCCTTGCTGGCCTCTGAGCTTGCAGTTTGAAACGTTACAAATATAGAAGCTAGCAAAACCCCAGAAACCTGCTTTCAGCCTGCCGGGATCTCAGAGCTGGAGTTGATACAGTGTTTCGATTATAGAACCCAAACAAACCAGATACCTGATTTCAGCAGCAGAGGCCTCAGAGCTGGAGCCAGAGCTAAAGCTGGCCCAGAATGAAAAAGAAAAAAGAAAAAAAGGAGCAGTTGGGAGCTTCAGGCACCTGCCAGCCTGAAAACAGCCCTCAGCCCCTCACCCAGACTGGCCAGGCACCCCAGTGGGGACCCCCACCCTGAAGGGTGTGTGACCAGCTGCAGACAGCCATCATCCCCTCACCCAGGCTGGCCAGGCACCCCAGTGGGGACCCCCACCCTGATCCAGGACACCCTTCAGGGCATACCAGCCGGCCCCCGCCCGTGCACCAGGCCTCTATCTTATATAGTAAAAGGGTAATATGCCTCCCAGCACCGGGATCAGTGGAGCCGCGAGGCCTCCCAGCACGGGGATCAGCGGAGCTGAGAGGCCACCTGGCACCGGGATCAGTGTGACACGGGGCAGCGCCCAAACCCTCTGATCGCCCTGCGGCTCTGTGTGTGACAGGGGGGCGGGGCCACAACCTCCCTATCCACCCTGCTCTGTTCGTGACAGGGGAAGGTGCCCCAACCCCCTGATCACTCTGCGGCTCTGTGTTTGACAGGGTGCGGCGCCCCAACACCACCCCCCCCCCCCACGGGCCCTGCTCCGTGTATGACGGGGTAGAGCCATAACCTCCCCATCGGCCCTGCCCTGAGTGTGAGAGTGGCGGCGCCCCAACCCCCTGATGGGCCCTGCTCTGTGCGTGACAGGGTGGCGCCACAACCCCCTGATTGGCCCTGCTGTGTGCGTGACGGGGTGGTGCCGCAACCTTCCCATCGACCCTGCCTTGAGTGTGACGGGGGTGGTGCCCCAACCCCCCAATCGGCCCTACCCTGAGGGTGACTGAGGGTGGCATCGCAACCTCCCGATCCACCCTGCTCTGTGCATGACAGGGGGCGGCGCCCCAACTCCCCAATCAGCCCTGCTCTGAGCCCAACCAGGGGCTGCACCTAGGGATTGGGCCTGCCCTCTGCCACCCGGGAGCAGGCCTAAGCCAGCAGGTCGTTATCTCTCGAGGGGTCCCAGACTGCGAGAGGGCACAGGCCGGGCTGAGGGCACAATTTTTGTGCACCGGGCCTCTAGTATAGTAATAATAGTCTTGCGTCCTTCCATACTTGTGTCCTAGAAGGCCTATGTCTAAAAGAAGGCTTAGACAACTTTTTGAGTGTTTTACAGTCTGATTTTATAAACTTAATTGAGACACTACAATTTGTGTGTGTATCCTCAGTATGTTTAGAGCTTTTAAAATATAAAATGGTACCATTCATTTTCATTTAGCTCTGGTTTTAAGTTTTTGTGTCACATGTTCCTACCCAGTAGTGTTCTCTTTATATTTTCTTTTTTTAAAAAAATATTTCTTAATTGATTTTTTTCACAGAGGAAGGGAGAGGGATAGAGTTAGAAACATTGATGAGAGAGAAACATCGGGCCTGACCAGTTTGGCTCAGTGGATAGAGCGTCGGCCTGCGGACTGAGGGGTCCCGGGTTCGATTCCGGTCAAGGGCATGTACCTTGGTTGCAGGCACATCCCCAGTGGAGGGTGTGCAGGAGGCAGCTGATCGATGTTTCTCTCTCATCGATGTTTCTGACTCTCTATCCCTCTCCTTTCCTTTCTGTAGAAAATCAATGGAATTTATTTAAAAAAAAAAAAAAAAGAGGGAGAGAGAGAAACATCGATCAGCTGTCTCCTGCGCACTCCCTATTGGGCATTGAGCCGGCAACCAAGGTATATATATGCCCTTGACGGGAATTGACCCCAGGACCCTTCAGTCTGTGGGCTAATGCTCTATCCACTGAGCAAAAGCAGTTAGGGCTCTTTATATTTTCTGTACCCTCATTGAACAAGTTAGTTTGAGGTTCAATAGAGAGAATGGGCTAAGTAGTACTGAATAATTAAAACTATTTAGTTGCCTTGTGCCCTTTTTCACAATTTTTGTCTTTTTAAAAATATTTTTAATTGACTTTTAAAGCGAGGAGAAGGCTGGGTTGGGGGGTGCGGGGAGAGAGAGAGCGAGAGAGAGAGAGCGAGAGAGAGAGAGAGAGAAGCATGGACTTGTTTTTCCACTTATGTATGCAGTCATTGTTTGCTCCTTATATGTGCCCTGATGTGGGATCGAACCCATAATCTTGGTGTATTGGGACAATGCTCTGTCAAACTGAACTGACCAGCCAGGGCTTTTTCTTTTTCTTTTTCTTTTTAAAGGTTTCAGGGAATAGGATTTGTGGCACCTAATCTGTGTGAGAATTATATCACCATGTTTAAACAACTTTCAGAGATTCATATACTCTATTAAATTTGATTCTCCTGACTCTGAAAAGTAGGTTGACTACTAGATGGATGTCCAATTTTTAGACGGTAATGGTAAGACTTAGAGAATTAAGTGAATTGTACAGTAACATTTCAGAGCCAGCTGTAAACTGATGTTAATACAAGACTGATTTATTGTCTGTCATTACATGTATTGATTTCTACTGAAGATGATGATTAACAATTTTTACTAGATGTCTTTAAAGAACCAAAGTGCCTATCAGACAGATAGGGAATCGATAAGAGGCAACCCAAGGGATACTTTCATTCTGAGTTAAAACTATCATTTATTGAGCATTGTTCTAAGTGCCTTCTAAGTGTATCTTCCCATTTGATGCCCTATAACAGTATTTTCATATGAGTAATTTTTCTCCGTGTTACAGGTAAGGATATTGAGACCCAGCTAGGTTAAGTAAGTTAGCCCAAAATTGCACAGTTGGTAAGTGGCCAAGCTGGTATAGGAATGCTGACAGTCTGACTCCAGAGTGTAAGGACAAAATAGCTTACTAGGCTGCTTCCCTGTATAGCGGTATGAGATTGTCATTAAGCTAACTAACCTCTTTGGAATTTGAAAGGAAAGAATATACAGTTGCCCCTTGAGCAATGCAGATTTGAACTGCACAAGTCCACTTAGATGGGGATTTTTTTCCAACAAATACTGTAAATGTATTTTTCTTACGGTTTTTTTAAAATAACATTTTCTTTAGCTTTATTGTACGAATACCATGTAAAATACATATAACACAAAATATTTATTAGTAGACCATGTTGTTATTAAGGCTCTGATCAATAGTAGGTTATTAGTAGTTACTTTTGGGGAAGTCACAAGTTATACTTGGATTTTCAACTGCCCAGGAAATCGGCATTCCTAACCCACCTGTTCAAGGGTCAACTGGACTTAGTCAATTCTAAACTCTCCACGTTAAGAAAATCTAGCAAACTAAATTTTGAATATTGGCAGCTGACTTATTAAATGGTAAAATTCTATTTCATGTGATAATAGTTTGTGCAAGTATTATTTTGTCTTTTTTTTGTTTATCATTGTTTTTTATATCAAAACAACAAGTGTCTTAAATTTATATATAATTGTAGATGAAGGGAAAGGAAGTAAGGTTAAATGATTGTTTCAAAATGCAGCCACTTACTTTGGTTAAGGATGTGCTGCAGGCCCTAGCCAGGTAGCTTAATTGGTTAGAGTGTTATCTTGATACGCTAAGGTTTCGAGTTTGATCCCAGGTCAGGGCACACACAAGAATCAACCAATAAATGCATAAATAAAAAGAACAACAAATCGATATCTTTCTCTTTCTCTCAAATCAATTTTAAAAGAAAGATGCAGCTTGAAAAAGGGATATTCTTTAGGAGTATTTTTGTTTATTTCCAGTTGAATGATTATTTAATTAAATTACAAAATGTAGTTTTTGCCGAAACCGGTTTGGCTCAGTGGATAGAGCGTCGGCTTGCGGACTGAGAGGTCCCAGGTTCGATTCCGGTCAAGGGCATGTACCTGGGTTGCGGGCACATCCCCAGTAGGAGATGTGCAGGAGGCAGCTGATCGATGTTTCTCTCTCGTCGATGTTTCTAACTCTCTATCTCTCTCCCTTCCTCTCTGTAAAAAATCAATAAAGTATATTTTTTAAAAAAATGTAGTTTTGCAGTTATTCAAAGGTTCTTTTTTTATTCATTCATACATTTGTTCATAAAGTGGGTTAGTGATATAGATGTAAGTTGTTTTTAAATAGTTCACTTAAACACACAAAAACCAAGCAGTTCAATTAAAAAATGGGCAAAAGACACTTTTCCAAAGAGGACATAGAGACATGAAAAGTCATTAATCATCAGAGAAATGCAAGTTAACACCACGAGATACCATCTCAACTGTCAGAATGGCTATCATGAATAAATCAATAAACAGCAAGTGTTGGTGAAGATGTGGAGAAAAGGGAACCCTCATGCACTGCTGGCTGGAAAGTAGATTGGTGCAGCCACTATGGAAAGCAGTGTGGAGTTATCTCAAAAAATTAAAAATATAATTGCATTGTGATCCAGCGATTTCTACTTGTAATTTATCTGAAAGATAAGTACCGTGTGATTACATTCATATGTGGAATCTGATGAACAATATGAACTAACATGCAAAGTGGAGACATTCTCATAGGGAACATGCTGACAGTTGTCACTAGAGTCAGGATTGGAGGGCTGGCCTGACAGTGGAGGGATTGAGCAAAAAAAAACTTCACTGACAGCAGTGTGGTGGTTGTGAAGGGAGGATGAGGGAGAGGATATGGAGGACGGTACAGGGGGGAATAAATGGTGATGGAAGGAGACTTGACTTGGAGTGGTGAACTTACAATACAGTGTACAGATGATGCGTTGTAGAATTGTGTACCTGAAACCTGTATAATTTTTAATCAATGTCACCCCAGTATATTCAGTAAAAAGGAAAAATATATATATAAATAGTACATGTAATAGCCTCTGTAGAGTGTACTAATATTGTGGAATTTGAATTTGGCACATTTAAAGGGAACCAAGTAAAAAAGCAAAAATCAAACTTTTTAAGTCAATTTGCAACTATAGAATGGTTTTTAAAAATCAAATTTGAGTTAATATATGTCTTTCACACTTCGGTTCTCTCTGATCCAATTCTTAATTAGTATAGCACTTAATATATTTGCCTCAGTAGCTTAAATGGAAATTTGTGAACTGCTACGTGATTGTGATTTTATAATGTGCTTCACACGAAGCTTGCATGAACTACGACTTTGTAACTTGAATGATCTGGCTCATGGAATTTGTTGTAGTATTGTGGCAACTAGGGTAAGAATTTTTTCTTTAACCATTTTGAGCCAATATCCCATTTCATTGAAGTTACAGCGCCATCAATCATAAGACACTCCATTATATTATGGTGCCTTAAGAGAGAGAATAAATAAGCCTAAAGTGAGAAGTCTAAAATATTCAACAAATAAAGCTGGGACACCAAAGACCTATTCTCTTCATGTGAAACAAGAAAGAAATAAACCTATCATCAGAAAGGGGACAGCAAAGTAGTTCAGTTGTCTCAAACTTAGGCAGAGGAAAGAAAATCACTTTTGGGGATTGGAACCACACTGATAATGCAGCCTAGATTTCCATTATCAGTGTGGTATTAAAACAAATAAAATAATTATGTGTGTTGTAGAATTAATGAAAAACAAATAACATTTCCACAAAGTGGATTCTTCAGGCTTTGGGAATCAGGCTTGTTTGTGATACTCAAGCTTCTGGAAGAGCTGTTGTTTTGTCAAGCTCTTGTAATAGCTTTTCATAAGAAACATTGTATTTTGCATATTTATGTTTTTGTTCTTTGGCTTCATGTGAATAGCATTACAGTTTGGTTTAAAATTAATGAACTATTTAATTTTGGAATAGTCAGTTTATTTAAGAGTCGTCCAAATGTCGGGCTGAACAAGCTTAACTAGTTGCTACTCCTAAGAATTTACTGAGGTACTGAGTGAGAATTTATCTTTTTATTTGAAATTAAATCTCATTCTGTAACCAATATCATGAGTTCTAGTCTTAAAGGTAAATTTTTGGATGTTTTAAAATTGGAAGTTTGGGAAGAACAATTGAGAAAATTCTGTCACCTTTTTAAATTAGAGAGAGAGGAAGGGAGGGAGAGAGAGACAGAGAGAGAGAGAGAGAGAGGGGGGGGGGCACATCTATGTGAGTGGAAAAATATCTATTGGTTGCCTCCCCTAGACACCTTGACTTGGGATCAAACCCGAAACCTAGGTTTGTGCCCTGACCCAGGATTGAACCCATGCAACCCTTTGGTGTACGGGACGATGCTCCAACCAATTGAACTACCTTGCCAGAGCAAACTGTTCTTTAATGATTCTCATATACTATCTGTTGTGTCATTGGCCATGTTCTGTTGTGCTCTGTTTTTTAAATGGGATTTGATTACTTGTGTGTCACAGTATTTCAGTTCGAAATTACATTCATTTGTGCTACCATGTGGAAATCGTTGCATGATAGAGATTTTGTTTTTCTGTTAAGTTTTCAAACTTCAGTTCCTCAATTCAGCTTAGAATTCTAGTTACTGGTGTGTTACTAGTTTTTGATTTTATAAACAGACCATTTTAAACAGCAGGTTCACCATAATCAGTAACTTAGTACTTACAGAATTCAAACCTACTTTGCTATTAGCCTAATGAAAAATTAATGTGAGGGTGTGTCTGTAGGGGTTGGGAAGGAGAGGGAACAAGCCTAGTTCTCATTTGATCTCTTTTGTTATTTCTCTTAATGTGCAAATTATTTTTGTTATTCTGTTAGTGTGGGTGCTGGAGGCTTGTTATTTTGATTTTCAAATTCTGCACCTTTTTTTTTTTTTAAGGATTATTTGAATGTTTATTTCAAGTTTTAGTCACATGTTTTCTGTTAAGTTCTTGTTCAGTGATGTTTAATCAGTTTATTTAATGTTTTGAGAAGCAAAAAACTTTCCCTTTAACGCATAAATACCATTCTACTTAATTTTAATTGTACTTTGGCCTGGTTTTGCTTGATGACTTGACTTTCACAAGTAATAAAATTCAGTGTGTGGGTGGTCTTGTCTATCTTTAGTAACTTTACATGTATATGTTCCTGTTGACTAATATGTTTATTTCTTTTTGGTTCTTATTTCTCAAATTGTTCATTTAATTTGAAATTTTTGAATAATTGGTTATTTATTTAAGTACCTATGATTGTATATAATTTTTACCACCTCCATGTTTTCTTTAGATTTGTTCATAGTAAAATCAAAATTATAATGTAGAACTATACTAATATACATGAGCATAGGTCGGAATCCTTTGGAAATGTGTTATTCTTCATGATCTTTATTCATGCTTAATAGGAAAGATTAACTTGTAGATTTGGATGGCAGTTATTGGTACACTAGATTAAGCTTCCAAACTAATATTTTTTCTTCAGATATTTATGTATATACTTAATTTTTTTTTACCAGTGAGGTTATAGATGATTTATATTCGAGAAGTTAGATTTTTATGTAATTTTAAAAATCACTGAATTTTAAACACCTTTGATCTAAAGAACCAGATTGCTATACAATTATTTAACTTAGATACTAAAATTCAAAGGTGAGAAATACTGGAGGGAAAAAAAAGTTTTTGTTGTGCTCCAAAAAAGGGAGAAAAGCATGAGTGTTGAGCTAAAATTGAAAGGAAATTAATATTCTTAAATTTAGATTACAAATAATGTAATTGCCTAAACTTTAAAGTTTGTTAAAATAATTTCGACTATACATAGTAATTATCACATAAGTATTAAAATAGATCATTGATAAAGTACTTCATTCATTCAACAAGCATATTACCTATATAATATAGTGCTCACTGGATTTTAATCTTAAGTTGTACATAGATTCTTCAAGTCATATTAAGGGCTTTGGTCTTATGCAGTAACCTTTTTTTTTTTTTTTTTTTTACTTTTGTTCTAGATGCCTGGAATGATGTCTTCAGTAATGCCTGGAATGATGATGTCTCATATGTCTCAGGCTTCCATGCAGCCTGCCTTACCGGTAATCTTGTGAAAATAACTATTTCCTGTGATGTTTTGATTACTTTTATACATTAAACTAGTGACCCGGTGCACAGATTCCTGCACATTGAAAGGAAATTAATTAGAAGGTGGCCGTCGGGGCGGGGCGGGACAAGGTGAGATGGGCTGGACACACCCTGGAGCCAACCTCCCGTGGTCCTTCCCTGGCATCTACAGGGTCCCTCCGGCAGTTGGGGTCCCTCAGCCGGGCCTGCGGGGATCGGGCCAAAACTGGCTCTCCCACATCCTCTGAGGGGTCCCAGCGTGCGAGAGGGCACTCTGCAAAGTTGCTGTCATACAGGGTATGGAGCCCAAATGCAAGTGTGTAGTAAACCAGATTCAAGGCTGACAGTGCCCCAGCACCAACATAACCCACAGCTGAAGGTAGAAATGCGCGGCCCTGCAAGGAACTGCTCTCCCTCCTCTGTGGTTTCAGGGGCATTACCCAAGAATCACCGCTACCAAGTCATTGCAGCTCAGCAGCTCCTGCATTGACCATCTGCCCCCTGGTGGTCAGTGCGCATCATAGCAACTGGTCGGACACTTAGCATTTTAAACTTTTATATATATAGATAATATATACGTATTTGATAGGCAATTGTTAGCTTTTTAAGTGCCTCTGGAGTACTGTAATGTAACATTGGAATTATAGTGAACTTTTATTTTTAGCTTCCTGAATAAGCAGTTCCATTTTTCCCTTTATATTATAGTATATGAATATTTTTATCAAATTGATTGTACATATTAGATAAGACTGGAATACTAAAAAGCAAATTTGTCAACTATAAATATTTTATTGGTCTGCTAGCATTATAATATATTAAAGAGTAGACGTGTGCTTTACTGAGTGCCAATTGAAAATTGAAATGATGTCATTTAATACTAGATTCTAGATTTAGAAATCAGAAGATTACATTTGAAATCCATTACTTTTTGAGACTTTAGCTGTGGCACATTACTTATCAAAACTATGAACACTGGGTAGTATAGCAATATATAAATCATTATGATATTCAAATTTGTACAACTTCTTTATTACGTGATAGCCTAGTGGTTGTAATGAACAGATGTGGCATACTCCATTGGAGTGCTGAGTTTGTAGTGTCTTATACAAAACCCCTAGGACCAGATATATGTCAATTTTTTTTTAATATTATAGAGTAATAAATTATATATACTATATATTATGTTAAAAATTCCTATGGGGTCTTGGGCAGTGCCCTATAATTTCTAGCACAGTATTTCCATAGTGAAACATGGATATTTCCTCTGACGTGGGGCAAATAAAGACTAAATAGTTCATTTCATTCAGGTCAGGTTTTGCTACTTTAATGAGTTTTGATGTCAAACATGAATTGGTTTTCAGAGCTTTTTGGATTTCAGAATTGTGACTGAAGAGTTGTTGATCTGTATATAATTGATGGTTGTATAAATGTAGCACTTAGATTAAAGTACTTCAGTAGCCTCAGGTTCCTGATGTTTTTTATAATTTATATCAAGCTCAGGGAACTGAGACCACTAAAATTAACAAAAAATCTTTGAGTCAGTGGCTTGAGAATTATACATAGAGGGAACTGATTGTTCTTTATGAGTGACTTATGTAAAATACAGTTTAAACAAGGTGAATATTATTAATTTTCTTTTTCTTCTTACAGCCAGGAGTAAATAATATGGATTTAACAGCAGGTATGCATACCATTTATGGTGGTGTATGTTACACTTCCTTTGAACAGTAGCTACCATATTATAATGAGGAAGGGAAAGCATTATCTCCTGTGATTTATAATCAGCTCCTGATTTTTGTCTTTTTTTTTTTTTTTTTTTTTTTTTTAAGGCAGTGGGAATTAGGAATAACATTCATAATTAAATCCATAAGAAACTAATTTTAGGTCAAGAGTTCTGGAACCAAATTTGGTCTATGGATATACTTTGGCCTACACAGTGTTTTTAAATTCTGTAATTAGTTGCTAACATTTAAAGTCTGTTGACTTTACATAAAGTTTGAATTTATCTTTTTGCCCAAAGATTTTTATTTCTCTGAAAAAGTTGGATGATCTGAATATTTATTGTTTACCGTGGTCTCAGAGTATCGAATGAACAACTCTGGTGAGCTCATAATTGTATCAGCAAACATTGTAGAATGGGTAGCACTTCATGTGGAACATGCATTCTTATTGGCCTCTGGACTACTTAGTTATTTTTTTTTGTTACCTTGCTTGGTCCTTGTAGTCATTGCAATTCGTAAGTCCTATGATAATATTTTTCTTCAGCCAGTTACCAATAAGTGTTTGTGGTTATAATATGTAATAGTAACTCTTCATTTATCCATGAGTAAATGATGTTCCACATAAATTAGTATTTCGCATGCTAAACTTTGTCCCGTGATTATGCCTAAACTTTTGTTTTAAACATGGTTCACAACATGTTTAAATGCACAGTGTGCTTTCCTACAGGTTTATAGGGGACATAATTGATGTTTTTAAGATGTTTCACTATATCATGATTTAAGCTGAAACGATGTTCTGAAATAACTAATGTAATATTTTAATGTATATAGATATCTGGAGCTAATTACTATTACCCTAAATAATCCTGGAAAATTACTTAACATTTATTTTTAATTACTTTTTAATACCTTGGCTCTACCATTGATGTCATAGTGACCTCTTTTAATTGTTCTCAGTGGACCCTAGATAGTTGAACTTGCTAGAAATCTAAAGCATAGGATTAGAGAGGTATTTTCAAGTACTTTAGTAGTATAGCAGAGAAAGAGAACACCTAATAATAGCAAGAACAAGAAAAACAAAAGGCATATGTATGAATACTTCTCAAACCAGCTTTGAGTTTGCAGATTGAAAGTTCAATGTGCCACTTGATTCTGAAAATCGTTGCACTATAGATATTTATTTCCTGGAAATAGCAAGTACATAATCATAGGTTATATGGGACAGTTTTAGGA
This sequence comes from Myotis daubentonii, assembly GCF_963259705.1. Classification (NCBI taxonomy): domain Eukaryota; kingdom Metazoa; phylum Chordata; class Mammalia; order Chiroptera; family Vespertilionidae; genus Myotis; species Myotis daubentonii. Next base: position 61,849,633 of record NC_081846.1, read on the forward strand.
TTTTTAGTGTGATGGAATGACTTGGCAGAAATACTATTAAGTATTTTTCAACTGTTAACTCAAGGATAGCATGATTTATTACATTATAAATATTCTTTTTTCTTTTTAGGTACAACAGGCACAGTAAGTACCTCTGAAAGATATTTATTTCATTATACTTTAGCCTGTTATATTCTTATTTCTGTATTAAATATTTACTAACTTTAATCCTTTTATTTCCATGCCAAATGTTGAAAAATGGTTTGTGAATGATTTATTTTGAAAACTGATTTTGATGGGACTTAATGGGAATCCAATGTATATCAAGGATTTGATTCTGCCCATCACAATTAGAAGGAAAATGAAATTTGTAGGTGCATAGTAATTAGCCTGGTAAACTTTTAGTTAAGCATTACATTAGAGATTACTCTTATGTACAAATATATAATTGTGTTTTATTACAAAACTAATGTAGTTTAAAATATTTTTTTCTTGCCCTAGCTAGTTTGGCTCAATGGATAGAGCATCAGCCTGTGGACCAAAGGGTCCTGGGCTTGATTCTAGTCAAGGGCACATGCCCAGGTTGTGGGCTTGATCCACTGTGTGGGGTGTGAAGGAGGCAGCTGATCAATGATTCTCTCTAATCATTGATGTTTCTATGTCACCTTCTCCCTTTCTCTTTGAAATCAATAAAAAATAATAATACTTTTTTCTTGTACCTTCCTTAACAGTGTCAGAAAGACAGAATATTCATAATTGCTTGACTTTTTTTAGAAAATGAATAATTATATTGCTGTGCCACAGGTTTTTTCCTCAACACTTGATTTCAAGATAGTATCTTTTCGTTCTTTTTGCTAATGCTTCTGTAGGTATACTGTTAAACAATTTTGTGATGTGTTTGGAAAATACTGTAAGCTTGAGACCACCTAAAAATGTATTTTTATACCTATTTTTAATAGTACCATTCTTTAGCCTCTGACATTTTTTGCTTGTGTTCTTAAACATCAATGAAAAAAAATTTATATGTATAATTTCATTTATTCAGAACTACATTCCTGGAGGTAGCTGTTACCCCAGATTTAGGAAATGTAAAAGCTATGAATTGATTACATATATGTCAATATTTTTAATTAGGGAGAAACACTTTTAATTGTGAACTATATATAAATATTTTAAATTTGTATCTTTTGCTTTAAAAGTTGAATGGTTATAACATCTGTTTGGTATTTTTTCATTGTAAGTGCCTGTTTTTATTTATTTATTTATTTATGAACTTATCAAGATTTTATTGTCACATAATAAAACAAAATATGAAGCTTAGAACTGGATCACTTGACCCTTTATCTTATCTCCTCCCAGTTCAGAATGCTTGCATCTCTTAATTGCCAGCATTCTCTTAGATCTGCAGTTAGTCTCAATGCATTCAAGCCTCAGCACAATCTTCTTTATAGTTTTAGCCTTTTTTCAGAAAATTGGCTTAGTCTGTCCACCATTGCCACTCTGCTTCCTGTCATAACGTCGTCGCTTTCCCTGTGCATACAGAGAATCCTTGCCCTTGTACTATGTTACTTTGTGGGGTTGATGCTTGCCACACTTCTTATAGAAAGTTCGGTGGGTTTTAGGAACGTTCACCATGTTTGCAAGAGCTCTATCAGCAGGGAAAAGCCCTGTTTTTATTTTTGGCTAATGATAGTAATTAATTTCAATTTTAGGAGGAGTGACATTTCATATTTTTCTATTAAACTTTTCCAAAAATATTATGTATTTATTTGAAAGCTTTTATTTTCTTTTTAGATTCAGGTACACAAATAGGAGTTACTTGTATGCTTCAGATTATGGTCATTCCCTTTAAGTTCTTCATCTCTTTTTATTTTAATTAACATATTAGTGTTAGGTATACAATAAATGATTCAGTACTTGTATACATTGTGAAATGATCACAATAAGTTACGTATTTAACATTCTTCACCTTACAAATTATAAAAATTTTTCCTGTGATGAGTACTGTTATGATTTACTCTTAACAATTTTTAGATATGAAATACAGTATTATTAACTACTAGGGTCCCAGTGCACTAATTTGTGCACCTTGAAAGGAACTGTGGGCCGCAAAGCTGCGGTGGGCACAGAGGCAGGTTTTAGCCCATCCTCTGTACCCCAGCACAGCCCCTCCTGCCGCAGACCCTGGTCCCACTGCCGTCGCTCTCATGTGCTGATGGTGCTGGCCCCACTCGCACCCACTGATGGCCTCAATCGCCCCTCAGGTGCGATCAAGGCCAGCAGCCGCTGCTTGAACCCACTGATGGCGCCAAGCGATCGGGACTGGCGCCGGGCGCCAGCAGTGCGTGCGAGTGGTGGCTCCAGCACCAGCTGTGAGTGCAATCAGGGTTGTCGCTGGTAGTGGGTGCGAGAGGCGGCTGCTGGCCCCAATCGCCCCTCAGGAGCAGGGGGAGGTGGAGAAGCCCTGAGGGGCGATCGGGGCCAGCAGCGCCACTCACATCCACTGATGGTATTGAGCAATCACGGCTGGTGCTGGGCGCCAGCAATGGGTGTGAGCAGGGCTGGCACCAGCAACAGGTGCAAGCGCCAGGCCAGGCGGGACTGCAGCGTGCGGGAGCAAAGAATTTTTAATAACCACCAGAGGCTCGCCCCAATGACAGCAGCCAGTGCCTCACTTTGGTCTGGCCCCCCCCCGCTCACCTGCTCCACCATATTCTCTGTGTGCTCCCTTGTGGTCAGTGCACGTCATAGCAGCTGGTTGTTCGGTTGTTCCGTTCCGGTCTATTTGCATATTAGCCTTTTATATATATAGAAGGTATTGATTATGCAGTACATTACAGTCCCATGACATTTATTTTATAGCTGAAAGTTTGTATCTTTTGACTCTACCCATTTCACCCATTTTCCCCCACTCCCCTCTGGCAACCAGCATCAATCTGTTTTCTGTGTCTATAAGCTTGGGTTTTTTGTTTGCTTGTTTGTTTGTTTAAGATTTTACATATAAGTGAGATTATAGGGTAGTTGTCTTTGTCTGATTATTTCACTTAGCATAATACCCTCAAGGTCTATCCATGTTGTCCCAAATGGCAAGGTTTCATTCTCTTGGTTGACTGAATAGTATTCCATTGTATGTATGTGTGTGTGTGTGTATACACATCCATTATATACATATGTACACACACACATACATACATAAAGCGTAATATGCTCATTAGACCGGACGACCTTCTGGATGAAGCCGGGGCTGCAAGGGAAGCCCTGGTCCCGGGTTCCAGAGGAAAGCCGGTGCCAGCAGCCGGGGGAAGGAAGGCTACTCTTGCATGAATTTCGTGCATCAGGCCTCTAGTTGTAAATAATTCTGCAGTGAACATGGGGATACATATATCTTTTCAAGTTAGTGTTTTTGTTTTCTTAAGTTGAATACCCAGAAGTGGAATTGCTGGTTCAAGTGGTAGTTCTATTTTTAATATTTGGAGGAATCTTCATATTGTTTTCCATAATGGCTATACGAATTTATTTTCCTATTAGTAATGCACAAGGGTTTTCTTTTCTCCACATCCTCTTTACCACTTTTATTGTCTTCTTGGTGATAATTCTAACAGATGTTAGGTGATAGATATCTTGTAGTTTTGATTTGTACTTCCCTGATAATTAGTGGCATTGAGCATCTTTTCATGTACCTGTTGGTCATCTGTATTTCTTCTTTGGAAAAGTGTATTCAGTTTCTTTGCCTGTTTCTAAATTGGATTGTTTGGGGATTTTCGCTGGTGAACTGTATGAATTCTTTATATATTTGTGATACTCACTCCTTATCGGATATACTAGAGGCCCAGTTAACGAAATTCGTGCACTCAGGGCAGGGTGGGGGGTCCCTCAGCCCGGTCTGGGCCCTCTTGCAGTCTGGGAGACCTCTGGGGATGTCCGACTGCCAGCTTAGGCCCGCTCCCGCTAAGCCAGCAGTCAGACATCCTTAGCTGTGCTTGCCAGCTGTGAACCTGGCTTCTGGTGCACTGACCACCAGGGGGCTCCTGCGTTGCACGTTTGCCCCCTGGTGGTCAGTGCGTGTCATAGCAATCATTTGGTCGATTTGCATATTAGTCTTTTATTACATAGAACTAGTGACCTGGTGCATCAAATTCGTGCACGGAGGAGGGTATGTTCCTCAGCCTGGCCTGCACCCTCTCCAATTTGGGACCCCTCGAAGGATGTCCTGTTGCCAGTTTACAGGGATTGGGCCTAAACCAGCAGTCGGACATCCCTCTCGCAATCCAGGACTGCTGGCTCCTAACCACTCACCTGCCTGCCTGCCTGCCTGATTGCCTCTAACCACTCTGCCTGCCGGCCTGCTTGTTCCCAAATGTCCCTGCACCCCCCCCCCAGCCTGATCACCCACAACTGCCCTCCCCTCTTGGCCTCTAACCGCCTCTACCTCAGCCCCGCCACCATGGCTTTGTCCAGAAGAACATCTGGAAGGCTTCCCAGTCTAATTAGCATATTACCCTTTTATTAGTATAGATGAATTATTTTATAGAATGGGCATTTTATTACAGATGGTTTCCCATGGCATTTTTTCTAAAGAAGTAAAAATTACTTTAAAAAATGTTTCAGGAAGACTTCAAGAAATTTATAGTATCTGCTTTTCTTCCAAGAAAGTTGTCACTTTTATGCCAGAGTGAGAATTATTTGTATGCTTTGTATGTCAGCATTGGGCCGCTGTGACTGGGGGGCACTTAGCTTGACTTGAGAGTAATTATCTTGCTCAGTGGCTGGGAGGGGAGGGTGTGTGGCAGAGGAGATTAATACTCGGTTCTGGATTATTCATAGATTGCTGACTTTCTGGATTGATTGTGCAAGCCCCTCCTTTTATTGATGTCCACCTTCTGTTGACAGACATCTACCCTGGTAGAGAAATGAGATGAAACTCTCTTTTCATTGTAAAAAGCATTTGAATTCCTAAGGTGTAATAAGGCCACCCAGCCATCCACAGTCAAGGTACACATTTTCATGGAGGATGTTCCCACTCTTGAATAAATCAAAACAATTTTTTCTTTTAATTTAAACTTTCTTCTATAACTGTTTTCTTGTTACTTAAAAGCTAGTTTTTTTGAAACTACTTCCAAAGCTTTTCAAGCTGTATATGTCCTTGGAATGAATTTATAAATTAGATTTGAGGCCGGCCAGTGTGTTCAGTGGTTTAGCATCGACCTATGAACCAAGAAGTCACAGTTTGATTCCAGGTCAGGCCACATGCCTGGGTTGTGGGCTTGATCCCCAGTACAGGGCGTGTAGGAGGCAGCCGATCAATGATTCTCTCTCATCATTGATGTTTCTTTCTTTCTTTTTTTTAATATATTTTATTGTTTTTTTACAGAGAGGAAGGGAGAGGGATAGAGAGTTAAAAACATCGATGAAAGAGAAACATCGATCAGCTGCCTCCTGCACGCCTCCTACTGGGGATGTGCCGGCAACCAAGGTACATGCCTTTGACCGGAATCAAACCTGGGACCCTTCAGTCCACAGGCCGACACTCCATCCACTGAGCCAAACCAGCCGGAGCTCATCGTTGATGTTTCTATCTCTCTCCCTCTCCCTTCCTCTCTGAATCAGTAAGAATATATTTTAGAGAGAGAGAGAGAGAGAGAGAGAGAGAGAGAGAGAGAGAGAGAGAGAGAGAGAGAGAGAGAGGAGTATATATGTTTGTAAATAACAAAACATGTATTTGATGCTCTTAGAAAGTCTTATTTTCTTTCATTAAAACTTGTGCAGTATAGGGAACTCCATAGATTCTCTCAATTTGAACAAAGTTAGAAGGAAAGGTACTAATTCAGAATTCCTTGGGAAAATGTTTCACTTACATATTTTTTTATGTTTATTTTTTTAAAATTAAAAACTGAAATATTTCCTATTCAGAAAATATATTTGGATCTAATTATCTTCTATAATTTTAACCCTAAAATATCAATTTAAATATTTTAAAAATGGTTGGGATGTTTGTTTTTTTAAAAAAAGTTAGATAACTGAAGTTCTACATGTTACTGGATCACCTGGGGTAATTTTCTGATTGGAAAATTAAGAATTATAGTCAGAGGGGAGGACATGAGAATTTTTAAAGAACATATTCAATTTACTTTAGAAGCCGAACCTCTCTTATCATGTGACTTGTTTTGTATGTTTGTTAAACTATATTATCACATAAGCATTGCTGCTATTGGGACAAACCGTGACAGTTGATTCAGGTCATTTGAATGTCCACTGTCTGTTTTAATTTGTATGTTCGTTTTGACTCTGTCATATGCTCAAACTTTAGTGGAAGTCATGAGAACCTATTATTTTTGCCTGCTCCCTCCTTTACTTTGGAAATACTCTTTTTTACTCAGAGGGACCTTAAGTTTGATGTAAGGGATTGTTTCCGTTGCCAGCTGTTTTCTTCCTTGCCAAGTAAGAGAGTTGTTGTGAACTCTTCAGTGATGCCTTCCCCAGGATATTTGCAGATGTGGTTGGGAAAAGTCATTTCATCCCCATCCTTTGCATCTCAGGTGCTGAGGTGCTGGGGGTGCCATGGCGATCACGGAGAAGCAGGCCAGCTGGCACCCCCGGCGCCCGGGGGGTCTGGGGGTGCCGGCTGGCCTGCGCCCAGGCTCTCTCTCCCTCCGATCCACAATGCCATATCTGGCCGCAGGCAGCCCACACCCCCGGCCTGGGGTTGTTGCTTCGCCTGCTGCCAGGCTTTCCAATGGCAATCATCTGCTGGGGGGCGGGCAAAGGCGGCCAGCAGGGCCGCCTTTGCCCGCCCCCCAGCTCTTGCCTGCCGCCTGGGTTTCCGATCCCTTTCACCTCCCAAGATTGCACCTATGTATGCAAATTAACCGCCATCTTGGTTGGCAGTTAATTTTCATATTGCCCTGATTAGCCAATGGGAAGTGTGTTCGAGGTACGGTTAATTACCATGTTTGTCTATTATTAGATAAGATTACTTGCAAATATTTCTTTCCATTTAGTAGGTTGCCTTTTCATCTGTTGATGGCTTCATTTGCTGTACACAAGTTTTTTAGTTTGCTATAGTCCCACTTATTTATTTTTGTTTTCCTTGCCTTTGTTTTTGGATTCAGATAATAAAATGATTGTCAATACCACTGTCAAGGAACTTAACGCCGATATTTTCTAGGAGCCTTTATAGTTTCTGATCTTAATTCAAATCTTTAATTCATTTTGAGTTAAATTTTGTGTGTGGTATAAGATAGTAATCTAGTTTTATTAATTTGAATTTGGCTAAGTTTTCTCAACATCACTTATTGAAGAAGCTGTCATTTCCTTATGTATATTCTTGGCTCTTTTGTTATAATTAAATGACCATAGGTGCATGAATTTATTTCTGGGCTTCAGCTTCTGTTTCATTGTCCTATGTGTCTGTTTTTATGTCAATATCAAACTGTTTTGGTTACTGTACTTTGTAACAGAGTTTGAAATCCAGGAGCGTGATGCCTCCAGTTTTGTTCTTCCTCAAGATGATTTTGACTATTGGGGGTATTTTGTGGTTTCATATAAATTTTAGGATTGTTCTATTTCCTGTGAAAAATGCAATTTGAACTTTGCTGGGGATTACATTGAATCTGTGGATTGCTTTGTGTAGTATGGATATTTTTATAATACATTAATTCTTCCAGTCCATTCTGTGACTGGTTTTCAGATGACTTAGCAAATCTCATTAGGAAGGGGCTTCATTTTGTTATCAAACAGCCCAAATTTTATCAGGTCCTTTCTATTCTAATGGCTACCTATAATTCTTTCATTCTAATTCTCAAAAGTTATAGGAAAAATCATTTGTCCTTGCTAAAATCACATTATTTTGTGTTCTCCATTCTCACTTTTTAAAAATGTATTTATTTTTTAATGATTTCAGAGAGGAAGGGAGAGGGAGGGAGAGAGAGACAGAAACATCAATGATGAGAATCATTGATTGGCTGCCTCCTGCATGCCCCCTACTGGGGATCGAACCCACAACCCAGGCATGTGCCCTGACCAGGAATTGAACTGTGACCACCTGATTCATAGGTCCATGCTCAACCACTGAGCAACACTGGCTGGGCTCTCCATTCTCACTTTTTACAAATGATCCTTAAATTATCTAGTTTTCTACTAGCATATTTATTTTTTTCCATTTAATATGAATGAAATTGGGATGCACTCTATAATTCATGTCTTATGATTTCTGTTCTCCAGGTAGTAGTCATGGCTAGTTGTACATGATTGGATAGCAAACGAGCCAACATGAGAAGAATTAATATCAGTGTAGTTTAGAAGAAAATCCTAGAAATAATTGCACAGCACTCTTTTATTAGCTAGAAATGAAATGATTATGGTGAGAGAGTAGCAAAACCAACACTTGAATTTAGCTACATTCCCAAAGCAGAAATCAAAAGTATGTCTTCTATCCTACATAATAAAAGCTTAATATGAAAATTGATTGAACGGCAAAACAGTGGGTGGAACAACTGGTCGTTATGATGTGCACTGACCACCAGGGGGCAGACGCTCAACACAGGGACTGCCCCTAGCCTGCAGGCCCCAGGCCAGCCAAGGCGGGTGCCAGTGGGGGCCCCGATCACCCTGCCAGTCACCCCAAAGAGGGAGGCAGTGGCGGCGGGGGTGCAGCGCCAGGCCAGCCAAGTTGGTGCCAGCGGGCCCTCCGATCGCCCCACAGGTCGGCCCTGATTGCCTGCCAGACCTAGAGATCCTACCCATGAACAAATTTTGTGCACCGGGCCCCTGGTTATTCAATAAAGTTGATAAGGAAGCAGGAAAGGTAGATTAGCTTTACGTAAAAATGCAAGAAAATTAAGTCAGTACCAGTGGTTTTTGGTTGTTTTATTTTTTTTGAGAAATGCTGCATTATGTGTATCCTTAATGCCAGATGATATTGTGTGAAATATAATGGATATCAGCAACTCTGATACAAAAAAATGGTTTTACAGTGAAGTTTAAGGAACAGCTTAATTGTCTTATTTGCCTGTTTTCCTTTTTATTTATTCACAAAAGTGATTTGTGGTAAAGCCAATGTCTAAGTAAAAATAAATTCTTTCAATAATATTTAACATAAAAGCTGAGTGGTACAAAGTATGTGACAGTTTGACGATCTTACTTTCCTTTCTTAGAGGTATATACAGTAATGTTTTGTCTTAGATTGGAAGAAATGTAGAAAGATGATCTCTATAACCCTCTTCCAAGCATATTTCAGTTTGTTACCAGTCTGCCAGAACTGGACTTAGTACCTTTGATCTCATCCAGTAATTCATTCACTCATGATTCCTTGTAAAACTATTTTTAAGCCACATTATTAAAGTATGATTGACATATGAAAAGCTGTACATATTTAATGTGTACAACTGGATTATTTTGGGAAATAGACCTATGTAACTATCACCACCATTAAATACCACCTCTCAAAGTTTCCTCCCTTCCCCTTTATTATCATTTTGTATGTGCAGGTATTCATACATGTATATATAGTACTCTTGTAAAACTCTTAACAAACCTGTATTTGAGGTATGTCTATTGATATCTCAGATTTTACTAGGAACTTTAGTAGGTTCTTAGTAGTTTTGTTTTTGGACCCCAAGAGTGGATTTATATTCTATATGCGAGTAGTTTCACATGAAGCTTGATTTCTCCTATCTTGTGTTGAGGCATTTGGATTCACATTTTATATCTGTTAAATTTCACCTTGTTGATTGTTAAGTTCTTATTGTCATCCAAAAGTCATGCTTTCTAATTTTGACAGCTGCATCTTTATAGCATATCAGTGTAGGTTCTGTAGAACTTTGTCCAACTTGATGTAAATATTCTTTGGATTTGGGTTGTTGAGTTCATGATCAGTTCACCTACATACTACATTAGCATGAATTCTTATCCATAAGGCATTGATTTGTGTTGCTGAAAGATTATCTTAAGTTATAAAATTACCGTTCTTCTTTTTTTTTTTTTTTAAATTACCGTTCTTATGAGAATACTCATAGCCTTACAATTCTGAGACAGTGTAGAATGAAAAGATCCTAAAACCTGAATTGATTTCATGCTGCTTTTGAAGTACTTTTAAAATCTGATTTTCAGTTATCTTCTTATTTGCATCACTGAATTATTCTACGTGCCTTAAACTGTCAAAAGTTTACCCATTTAATTTTGTCATATATTGCTTTGAAACCAATAATACTGATGTTCGCTGTTAGTGACATTGTTAAATAATTTAAATGTTGCAATTTTTTTTTCTTTAGAAATCAATGTGGACTGAACATAAATCACCTGATGGAAGGACTTACTACTACAATACTGAAACAAAACAGTCTACTTGGGAGAAACCAGATGATCTTAAAACACCTGCTGAGGTAAAAATTTGAAGGCTGGAAATCAGGGATTATTAAGTATGTTTGGGTTTTTGTTTTTTTAGGATTTCCTGGGTATTTGACTATCCAAATAGCACTTATATCTCAGAAAGGCATTCAGAGGATAAAAGGGTTAATAAACACACCAATCTGCAAGAAGACAAAACACATTCTCTTCTTTGAACAGACCCATTTTATTTACTTACTTTGTCCCTGCTCAGGCACTCTTGTTAGGTGACATCAATTTAAGAAAGGTAATTTAAAGAATAGATTAGAAGGAAAAAAGACTATCCGACTGCCCTTTATTTTTTAAATTAACAATTCAAATTGTTTTCCTCTATAGTACAGTTGGATGATTTCATGTGTCTTCTACTGAGTTTTTAAAATTTTCAAATGGGGCTGAGTTTATAGAGATGAAATTAAATTGCAAATATTTCTCTTAGAGTGGGAAATTGTCTTGTTGGAAAGTGCCCCCCCTGAAGTATGTATTTTCATTTTATGTTGCAAATTTACCACTCAGATTATACAGACAAGGAAGTAAGATGGAAGGAATAAATTGAGTAAGAAGTATTGTATGTGGAAAACTCTGAAGTCCTAAGTAAAAGAGATTTGGCATTTCAGGCTATACTTAATGATTTTCCTGGTTGGCACCTTTATCTTCCCTTCTGCCCTGTGCTCCATCCCCTTCCCCTTAAGGAATTTGAGGAGATAAAAGTATTTTCCAGCCACCACACTAATTTGTACCACAGTGCTTGTCAGAGGAGATTGATAGATATTATAATTTTTTATTTATCCTAATGCTGACATAGTCAGTGTTATTTATCAATTATATATTTGCCAAGGCACTCTATCTGAATTTGAGTTTACAATAGCATTCTCATACCACACTAACTGGTTTATATATTACATTTTAAGTATATCATACTTATATTTTGTTTTCTTTTAATTAACATCGATTTGTAATAAATTGTTTATTATGAAGCTGAAATCTAAGCATTACTAAATAAAATTTTGCTTGTTCCCAAATTTTGTTTTTTCTACTGTATTCGTTTTGAGAAGTCTCTGAAATATGGTTGGTAATTTTTACCTTTGATTGGGTATAAATGAAGAAGAGGAAGAAAGTTAAAAAACAAACAAACAATGAAATGGCAATATCTATCAACAATTGAATATCAAAATAAACAAACAAGAAATTTAATGAACCAAATAAACTGGTGAATAAAATAGAATCAGAGGCATGGAAAAATGGAACAGACTGATGAATTTCAGAGGGTAGGGGGTTGGGAGGGTGGGAAGAAATTAACCAAAGATCTTACCTTTGGACATAGACAGGGTAGTGAAGGCCTGGGGCAGGGTGGAAACCCAGTGGAGGGGGGCAATAGGGGGATAAGGGGGGACATCTATAATACTCTAAACCAGGGGTCCTCAAACTTTTTAAACGGGGCCAGTTCACTGTCCCTAAGACTGTTGGAGGGCCGGACTGTAGTTTAAAAAAAAACTATGAACAAATTCCTATGCACACTGCACATATTTTATTTTGAAGTAAAAAAACAAAACGGGAACAAATACAATATTTGCATTTACATGTGGCCCTTGGGCCATAGTTTGAGGACCCCTGCTCTAAACAGTAAAGACTTAAGGAATAAAAAAAAGCACGTAGGGTTTGAAATTCAGGTAGATTTGGTTTTGAATCTTGCCTCTGCTCCTTCATAGATATGTTACCATAGATAAGTTATTTCTTTAGGTAAATGTGGAATCCTATATAATAAAAGGCTAATATGCAAATTGTCCCCTTGAACTGGAGTTTCACCTGGAGTTTGACCAGGGGGTGGGGCTGGCTGGACCCCACCCAAGCATGAATTCATGCACCGGGCCTCTAGTAATAGTATAAATGTTATAGTAGTATTGTAATGATTAAATAATATATTCCGATCTTAACATTACTCTAAGTATCTCGTAATTGGTAGCTTATATAGCATTACTTCACAAGCTTTCAAATTGTATGGCTTGATAATATCTAATGAAAACAATGAGTGATGAGTGATACTAAAAACATTACTATTAACTGATGGTTTGCTTCCCTCTAGCAACTTTTATCTAAATGCCCCTGGAAGGAGTACAAGTCTGACTCTGGGAAGCCATACTATTATAATTCTCAAACAAAAGAATCCCGTTGGGCCAAACCCAAAGAACTTGAGGATCTTGAAGGTAAAACAGAAAAAAGTAATTTGTAATGTTAATTTATATATATATGTGTGTGTGTGTGTGTGTGTGTCATTCACACTGAAACAATCCCTTATAAATAGGATTGTTTAAACAAAGGCTTTTTAAAAAAAAATTAAATGATTAGAATGTTTTAAATGGTATAACAGTTTTATGGGCTCTTATTTTCTTGTTGCTCTAGATCTCAGTTCTATAGATTTTAAATAGATTTTTATTTGATTTGATTCCACTGAAACTAGGATACCAGAATACCATTGTTGCTGGAAGTCTTATTACAAAATCAAACCTGCATGGTGAGCTGCTTTGATAATTCATTTTCTGTCATTATTTAACATTTTTATACTATGTCACTAATATTCACTAACCATGATTGGATAAATCTGCAGTGAGAAATATCTAATTCAAAGAATTTCTTTTACGTAAGGGTTATATTATAAATGAGCTTGTAGCTTTTGAATTTGCACTTTGGTGTTTGTTTTTTAAGTTATATGCCATTGGAAAATAGAGCAAGGACAGTTATATACAATATTTCCAAATACAGCTCTGGGTGGTGTCTACATGGAATATAGGTGTTAACCATTTAGCAGATAGCAGAGAACCTTGAATCCTTATCAGTTTAAAATTTGTTAATATATTGTTGTGAAAGTACATATTTAATGCAGATTTTATATAATCACAACATTGCAAAATAGGTCTTACGCTTGTTTTGGGGAGAATTAGGTAAGCAAAGTATTATGCCTCACTTACAAAGGGAGGACTTTTTGGGTTTTAACATTCTCAATTGTTCAGAATACTGCTTAAAATCTAAAAATACTACCTAATATAAAACCCAGGACTTAAAATAGCAGATTATGAATAAGAATGGAGAATTTAATTCTTTCACTTTTACGTAAGATAGAATCTGGTGTCAAACAATAGTAGGTTAAAAGTAAAAGAATGTAGAATGGGACTAACAAAGTAGTTTGCAATGTGAAATAACATCTGACATGAAAAAGATAATGATGATTTCTTAAAGGCACTGTGGTCTGAAGTCTATTTACTACCTTTGCTCTGTGTCACCTCATTAGCTTAGATAGAGTATCATTTGTATATGAAAAATATTATAATTTATGTTAGTAACAGTAACCCCTTTAGTATATTTTGTCAGCCATCCTAGACAGATTTTCAGAAATGATACAGTTTTTAAAATACAGGGTGTCCTAAAAAAATGCATACACTCTTTAACAGTTGATTCTATTATATTTTGAAAATGAAATGTATTTTAGTAAATACTACCTTTATAATTATTCAAAGTGTGTATACATTTTCTTGGGACACCCTCTATTTTCATAGAGTTAGGTTTATGTTATTTACATAGAGCACCTCATTCCCTAATGATGCTAAGATATTTTTGTTACCACTACAAAAAAATGTTACCTTAACCAGAATAAAAGCTGGAGCATTGAGTTGCTAATCTTTACAGCTCAATTTAAATTTCTGTACTAGCATTGACTAATAATACTGTAGGTAGGCTCGAAGTTTATTGACGTTAGAAATATGAAGCTCATTTCTGATATAACCCTACTACATATAGTTGGTGTGCATAATTATCTACCTGTCAATGCCTAGTATATATGTGCTGGAATTTCATAACATGAATTTGATCGTGTTTTGAATTTGATATCTTTAAGAAATAACAAATAGTTTTAACCCTGGGGAAAGTACTGTTTTATTTCAGGGAGTTTTTGCAGTAGCTAGCAATCTTTGGGAAAGCAGCAGTGTGGGGAAAAGCTTTCTTAAAAACTGCTCTTTAAGTTTGTCTTTATTCTTTAATTGTTGCCCTGGGACTTTGGAGCAAGCACTTGCTCAGTAAAAGTGGTGATTTTATATATGTACATATATAATAAGTTAAATCTTACTGTATGAAACTTTATCTCCTTTAAAGTTTTTTTTTCAGTGATTGTATATAAAAACTAGTATGTAACTTTTCTTTTTTCTCTTTAATAGCAATGATCAAAGCTGAAGAAAGCAGGTAAGCAAATTTTATATATCAGTAGGTATTTAGAAATGTGATATCTCCTATAATTTTGTTTTAACAGTGTAAATAATATTAACATGTTAGGACTTATGGTTTGGTGTCTTTGGAGAATTTGAGGGTTGGAGAGGGGTATTTACTCAAAGTACACTAGTGATGCTTTACTAGACAGTGGTTGTTTGAATTTAGACTACATCATTTATCATTAAGATTGTGTTGTAGAAAACTCCAAAATTTTGTTTAAGTTAATTTGGGAATGGATGAAGTATTTTATAGATATAGATATCTTCCTTTATTCAGGTTTTTCTTTTAATGAGTAAAATCTAAAGAGTGTATGGAAATTTATGATATAGATCAAATTTTATGGCATGATACAATCTGATAGGGCATTTTGTAAATGAAAACAATTATTAGGCTTTTGGAAATGCAGAGTTGCCTGAGTGCCTATCATACATTTTCGTGAATGTTTGCTGAATTAAATCAGAGTAATCCGGTTTCATTCTGTGGTTTTAATTATTTTAAATGGCTTAACAGTTTGGCAGCACTGCCTTTTTTCCCTTTTAAGAGTTTCTCTTATTCATTTGATTGTATGATAATTAAACACTAGCTTTATTTGGCTTTGTGATTATTAGTATTGAAATAACCAGTTTTCTCTTTTTTTAAATACATAGTAAGCAAGAAGAATGCACCACAGCATCAACAGCCCCAGTTCCTACAACAGAAATTCCTTCCACAATGAGCACCATGGCTGCTGCAGAAGCGGCAGCTGCTGTTGTTGCAGCTGCTGCAGCTGCTGCAGCAGCTGCTGCTGCAGCCAACGCCAGTGCCTCCACCTCTGCTAATACTGTCGGTGGAACTGTTCCTGTTGTACCTGAGCCTGAAGTTACTTCAATTGTTGCTACTGTTGTAGATAATGAAAACACAGTAACCATTTCAACTGAAGAACAAGCACAACTTACTACTACCCCTGCTGTTCAGGATCAAAATGTTGACAGTAATGCTGGAGAAGAAACATCTAAGGAAACTGTAGCTGAGTAAGTTTAGTACCTTGTCATTTGCAAATCAGTACCAGACAAATTGCCAGTTTAGTCATTGGCCATTAAGTGTTAATTTTGGGGGAATCAAAGTA
The DNA here is from genome assembly GCF_963259705.1 of Myotis daubentonii. Taxonomy (NCBI): domain Eukaryota; kingdom Metazoa; phylum Chordata; class Mammalia; order Chiroptera; family Vespertilionidae; genus Myotis; species Myotis daubentonii. The sequence goes on from NC_081846.1 coordinate 61,865,354, forward strand.
TAAGCCTTTAAATAGTAGATCACTTTTGAGGCTGAATTTTCTTGGGCCATGCTCATGCCTTCAAACTCTTGTAAAACTAATCCACAGAATTTTAAGAAGCAGAACTTAGTATGAGAAACATATTTAAAAGGTTGCCCAGAACTTTAGTCATCAAGATCTATTGTGGTGCAGTATTTTAAAACAATCAGTGCAACAGTCCGTGATTAATAAAATAGGAAAATTTTAAGTAAAGATCAGTAATGCTGATTTTCTTTTGCCTCAATCTCAAATGTGGCTTAGCATGGCATTGCAGTGAAGTTTGCTATAGTTTGATATTGAACAAACAAAAATCAAGTAGGCAAAAAATAAAGATAACACTCAAGTAGGTAAAAAAAGGTAACATAAGCAAGATGTAAGAAAACTATTAGTGAGATTAAATTAGTACAACTTAATGCAGCAAAAGTTTGCAAGTATTTGCATACCCTATGATTAGTAATATTTCATATAACGATGCTTTATACAGTTATAAGAAGGAACCTTGTGCTGTGCTTTTTTACTTTAATCATACCTACATTAAAAATAAAGTTAACCATGGTGTCAAGTTTGAAACATGATCACCCATGTTAATATTTAAGCATATTGCTTTCATTTCCCTACCCATTTTTGTAAAGGTTTTGTTTTTCTTAGGTACATATCTCAAAGTGAAAATAGCTTTATAACTTTTCTGATACTTAGAAGTTATAAAAGAATATATGGTATGTTTGAAGGCATAAAAATTATTTTTATATTTTATTTATATCATCCTGCCCTTATTCTCTGCATTTAAAATGTGTACATGTATATGAGACACCTCCATAGCATGTTGAATGATGAAATATTATTTTATTAACATATACATAAGTTTTAAGTGTTCTTCTCATAAACATTTAAGCTTGGAATAACGTTCTTTCACATATCATTTTGTACTTACTGTATTTTTTCCACAATAATTTGTTTTTCATAATGCTAACAATTAGTTCCTGCTTTTTTTCTTTCAAATATTTAGAGTCTGAATATATTTGTATTTTTTTGTTAGTATGTACTCCATTATCTTTCCCTAAGCATTCTACTTGAAGCTTTTTTTCCTAAATTATCTTTTTTATATAAAAAGAAATGTTTGCATTTTATAACCTTTCATTTCATAAAGACCCCCCCCCCCAAAAAAAAAAACACACAAAAAAAACAAAACTGTCTAAGAGTAAATTCTTTGGATTTTGTAGTTCTAAAGTCTGTCACAGTGACTCACTTCTGCTGTGATAGCACACAATCAGCCATAAACAATATGTAAACTCATGAGCATGATTGTGTTCTAGTAAAGCTATATTTACAGAAACAGGAAGCAGGCTGGATTTGGCCCAGGGATTTGCCAACCCCGATTTAGATTGATCTCCTTCTTTTATATTTTGTCGTGCTTGCTCAAATTCTTAGTTGTTATAGCACTCAAATGAAGGCATTGAATAAGATTTGTAAGTCATTTAGAAGTTGTTAACTAGTGGAACTAGTATTTTAGTGTAATTAAATTTTTATTTTGGCCTTTTTGCAGTCTTAATAACTGAGTGTTTTACACAAACTTTTATATTGCCTTTATTTCTTTATGTTTAGGTAAGTATGTGGGTTTCATATTGGAGACATTATTCAAAAATTGTCAAATTTTAGCTCAACATTGAAGATCTAAATTTTTCTAAATGATGCAAATGTTTATTTAAGTTATAAATAACATGTTTAAATTTCTCTCTAGTTTTACTCCCAAGAAAGAAGAGGACGAAAGCCAACCAGCAAAAAAAACATATACTTGGAATACAAAGGAGGAGGCAAAGCAAGCATTTAAGGAGTTATTGAAAGAAAAGGTATTTGCATTATAGACTTTTATATGATCTAATAATTGTCTAATAAATGAAGCTACTCTTCATTGTAATCCATACTATGATACCTTTATTGAAAATGAACTAAATTTGTCCCTTTTTTTGAAGAACATTTTTTGCGAATCTGACTTTAACCAAAATAAAAGCCCACAAAAACTATTGTGTGCAAAGGTACACCGGTACCTTTCACCTCAATATCTTTTGTAAGGTTTTTTATTCAATCAATAGTTTTAAGAGAAAGTATTCATGCTCAGTTTCAGTTTCAGTTTTCTTTTTAGTGTATAGTATATCATTACCCAGATTTGCCTTGCTTCAGTAAGAAAGTTTTTTAGACCTTTAAAAAAAAAAATGCAAAGGAAGTGCTTGCTGTTTGCAGTGAGTATTATACTTTGTTCTCTGTTGTATAACTTTTACGATATTTGTGTGAAATTCTAATTTCTTATTAAATGGTTTTCAGCGGGTACCATCTAATGCTTCATGGGAGCAAGCTATGAAAATGATTATTAATGATCCACGATACAGGTAATACTTTGATGATTTTTTTTTTTTTAAATTTGCTTTGTACTTGGAGCATAGCAAGCCTAGAAAATTCAAAATTGTGTAAAGCAATGTAACTTTCTATTCCCGTTATCTTTCTGTTATTTTGGATGCTAAGAATAGAGTTGTCCATGTGTGATATGAACTAAAAAGCCAAAAAAGAGGCTTGTTGTACAATTTGAGTACTGTGCTATAGATGAAATTAGAATTATTTTGAAAGAAATTATTTTCTGTAATCATTTGTTATCTTTAATATCTTACTGAAATGTTCTTAATTTGTGACTAAAATCAATTGTTTTGTTTTTGAAAGCACTAACATTTGATCATTCTGTCTTCATTTTACTCTGTGACATTTTTCTGTTAGTGCTTTAGCAAAGTTGAGTGAAAAAAAGCAGGCCTTTAATGCCTATAAAGTTCAGACAGAGAAAGAAGAAAAAGAAGAAGCAAGATCGAAATACAAAGAGGCTAAAGAATCCTTTCAGCGTTTTCTTGAAAATCACGAGAAAATGACCTCCACAACCAGATACAAGTAAGAGTTTTTAGTGATGCATAGTATGTATTTACTGCTCTGTTCGTGTCTGACTTTTTGCCAAGTGCATTAACTATTCTAAAGTAGATGCTCATTAAATAAAATGAGATAATTTGTAAGCATGGCAGTTTTTGCTTATGACTTTTTTATTAGGTACATACCAAATCAGTAGTTAAATGTAGAATTTAACTTACAGACTCATTGAGTTATTGATTAGGGAACTAAAACAAAAAGGAGAGAAAGACGTGATTTAATATTTAAAGCTTGACTCCTACTTAATGTAAGAATTGAAGTTTTTGGTATTTGTGGAAGGAAACAGGCTATTTTCATTAACTATTGCATTTTGAAAAATTGCATTTGTATAGCATTCTTGATTTTAGAGTGCTTTATTTTTTTTAAAACTAGGTAATTCAATATTAACATGTAGTTAGCTATTAAGTTTATTTTCCCTATGTGCTTCCTTATTTTTCTGTTTTCTAGAAGAGCCTTAGTGAAAGACTCTTTATTTCTTTAATTAGTACTATTTTGTGGGTTAGCTAAATTCCTGACAACTTTTTTTTTATCCTCTCCCATATTCTACCTGACCAGGGATCAAACCCCGCACAACCTTTTTGTGTACTGGACGACCCTTCCACAAACTGAACCACCGGCCAAGGCATCTGATAACTTTTATTTATTTATTTATTTATTTTATTTCAGAGAGAAAAGGAGAGGGAGAGATGGAAACATCAGTGATGAGAGAGAATCATTGATCTGCTGCCTCCTGCGTTGCCCCTCACTGGGGATCGAGCTGGCAACCCAGGCATGTGCCCCTGACTGGAATCGAACTGGGACCCTTCAGTCCACAGGCCAACGCTCTATCCACTGAGCCAAACCAGCTAGGGCTTGATAACTTTTTGAAGTCTATAATTTAGTCCCATGGGCAGGTTGATAGTGTCTCTAGCTACCCTAAGTAAAAGAGAGAGTTTTGACTACAAAACATTGCTCATTTAGAATTAACTCCTTTGTCTCTAAGGATTCCTATGCTATTTTATTCTTAATTATTCAAAAGTTTTCCTTTATAATACAATCATGAATTTAGAGTGGTAAAGAGTGTTTATAAGGTGGTTTTAAATTCAGTATAAAGTCAAAATGGCCAGAGATTAATTTTTATTGTATGATATAGAGTAACATTTAATTTTTTTGAACAGAAAAGCAGAGCAAATGTTTGGCGAGATGGAAGTCTGGAATGCAATATCAGAGCGTGATCGTCTTGAAATCTATGAAGATGTTTTATTCTTTCTTTCAAAAAAAGAAAAGGTATAATTCACTCTTACTGGTGTTTATAGATAAAACAAGATGTTTCTTCATTCTGATTAATAGTTACTTTATATCATGTTCATTTTGGTTGGTTGTTTATCCAGTTTATGTGGTGCAGCATACCTATTTATTAGAAGTTAGGTTTGAAATGTATAGCTTCTGTAAGTACTGATGTGAACATAGAAAATACAGACTTACCTATTGTTTGATTTGTCATTAACTGGCTGTTTTATACTTACTTGGAGAGAGAAGACACTTTTCTTTTTAGCTCATTGGGTTTAAAAAATACTCTGTTTCTGCTTATGGTGCTTGCACTTATGATTCTTTTATAAGAAGGGCAGTAATCTATACTAATAAAAGGGTAATATGCAAATGGTCGGGATGCCCTCATGCGTAATGAACGATCAGCAGGCTGCGTGCACAGCAGGTGCAGGTGGGTGGGGAGTTGAAGCGTCGGGGACTTGGTCATACCATCACAATCTATCACCAGGAGGCCTGGGGCCCAGCGAGGCCTGGGGGTCCCGCGGCTCCGTGCAGACTGAGGCAGGACCCCCGGCTCCGGCCTGCCTCTTTGGGGCAATCCATTCAGGAGCCCTGGAAGGGTGGGCGAGACCAACCTCTTTGGGGCAATGGATCACGGGACTCCCGCACTGTGATGGCACAGACCAGGCTGGGGGAACCTCCCCGCCCACCCAAGTACACGAATTTCGTGCACCAGGCCACTAGTATGTAATGGTTTCCACTAAAATGTATTTATGATAGTGTTTTAAAATACCTCTTTTTTGCTTATGACTATTTTATGCACTAAATTGTATATTATCCAGTCTTCAAGAGACTTCCAGATATGTAGTATAAATAAAACTTTGGTCATAGCTGGAAGTGGTTGAAGACCTTAGCATTTGTTCATTGTATGATTTGTCAGCAGTAACTAGCTTTGTAGAACATAGTTTTAATAGGAAGAGACATTTATTGGAGGGAGGAGAGAGTCATGTTATCCAGATTCTGGCTGTAGAAGAGAGGTGAAAAAATTGAAAATAGATACCAAGCCAAGCAGCTAGGCCAGAGCATTGGAAAGGTAAATAATGTTGATATTCAAAGTAAATGAGTATTGAAATTTGGTCATCAGTTAGAATGTAAAGAAACATTTACTAATTGGAGTTCAAATATCATACTTCCTTTAAACTTCAAAAAATTTATTCATACTTTTGATTTAGGAGCAAGCAAAGCAGTTGCGAAAAAGAAATTGGGAAGCCTTAAAAAACATACTTGACAACATGGCTAATGTAACATATTCTACTACTTGGTCTGAAGCCCAGCAGTATTTGATGGATAATCCAACTTTTGCAGAAGATGAGGAATTACAGAGTAAGCATAATGACTAAGTGGGAGGAAACAGTTTTTAAAAGGTTGTCGAGCAGCAAAGAATTCTTTCTTAATGAGACCATTAATTGAATTTTAGACAATTGTCAATTCATTTGTGAAAAGATGTTTTGTTTCCAAATAGGATATTTTTGTGATTTAGGACAAAAATCTGAAATTAACTTTATCAGATAATCCTTGAAATATGCTTATCATTCATCAAACATGAAATTGTCTTGTGTCACTTCGTATGAACCAAATTACCACATTTTATTCATGCTTCTTTTAAAAAAAAAATATTTTTATTGATTTCAGAGAGGAATGGAGAGGGAGAGATAGATAGAAACATTAATGATGAGAGAGAATCATTGATCGGCTGCCTCCTGCATACCCCCTACTGGGGATCCAGCCCGCAGCCCAAGCATGTGCCCTTGACTGGAATCGAACCTAGGACCCTTCAGTCCGCAGGCCAACCCAAGCCAGCTAGGGCTCATGCTATCTTCTTAAAATAATAGCTCTAAAAGTTTGCAAAACGCCAAAAAAATGTATTAGCATTATCTTACATTAAGCTTTCCCAAGTTCTGTCTTTACTACCTAGTTGTTTTTTAAAGTTGTTTTTTAAATATATATATATATATATATATATATATATATATATATATATATATATATATATATATATATATAATTGTTTTTTTTAGAGAGAGGAAGGGAGAGAGATAAAGAGTTAGAAACATTGATGAGAGAGAAACATAGATCAGCTGACTCCTGCACACCCCCTACTGGGGATGTGCCCGCAACCAAGGTACATGCCCTTGACCAGAATCAAACCTGGGACCCTTTAGTCCGCAGGCTGATGCTGAGCCGAACCGGTTAGGGCTAAAGTTTTGTTTTTTGTTTTTTATTAACCTCTGAATACCATACTTTGGGAGATTTGGGGTAGGGCCTAGAACTCTGCACTTTGAAAAGTTCCTTGGATAATTCTGATACTGCTGACAAATTTTCTAATATTTTTGTTTTCATTATTGGATCATATGCATAGTCTTTCTTTAATCCTCGGATGCAGGGTATCTTTTGATGAAGTCTTTTTTGGTATTTTCCTTAAATGTTACCCATTTAGATGATTACAAGTCACATTTGAGTTACAGTACAAGTATTTTGGAAAGGTGAATTTGAAATTCATAAAGTTAATGCAAATAATTAAATTGTTTTCCTAACATTTGATATTTTAATTTTTTTAACTGAAAAAAACTCTAGACATGGATAAAGAAGATGCATTAATTTGCTTTGAAGAACACATTCGGGCTTTAGAAAAGGAGGAGGAAGAAGAAAAACAGAAGAGTTTGCTGAGAGAAAGGCGACGACAGCGTAAAAATAGAGAATCTTTTCAGGTATTTTAAAAATCTTTCTAGCTTAATTTTATAGTGAGCAACAATACTGCAAACTATTTTGAGACACCTGATCCCAGATCACTAATATAGGCTTTGTGAAGTGTTCATACACAATTAACTCTTTAAGTTCTATAATTAGTTATGAACCCATTTAAGGAAACCAGCAATTTTAGTCCAGCGGAATATGGAAGGCTGTAACAGATTTGGTATTTAAGGAGCACACTGATAGAGGTAAGGTTTTATTTGGGAAAGAGAAATGGGATGAGGGAAAACTGAAAACAAATTATATGTGCTGAATCATTGGTACTAGTTGGTTTTTAAGCTCTAGAGAATTGTGGGGAATGCTGTGGTAATGTTTAGGGGATAGGCCGTAATTCTAAAATGCTATAAATAGGAGCAGAAATTACATATTCTTTACATAGGTTAGTATTTCATTTTCATCTTCATGTACCACCTTTTATTCTCTCATTAATGAAGAATATTAGCAGTGAATTATAATGATAGCAGTTAGCATTAATTGATTGCTTACTGCTTAAACATTATAAATTTAAATTTCTTAATTTTTATGCTGGCCTTGTATAAGAGTAGGTACTATTTTTATGTCCACTTATATAGATAGGAAATTATCTAAGACAGGGGAAGTGACTTGCCTAAATTCAACTATTGAATAGTAGAGCCAAAATTTGAATCTGCAGTCTTAAATACAGGGTCTCTTCCATTAAACACTGTACAAGTATAAATGCTAAGTTACAGTAGCTTAAATATGTCTGTTTCTTAAAATAACAGTTGTCTCGCCCTAGCCAGTTTGGCTCAGTGAATAGAACATCGGCCTGTGGACTGAAGGGTGTCGGATTATAATTCCCAGTCAAGGGCACTTGCCTCGGTTACAGGCTCGATCCCCAGTCCCATGCGGAAGGCAACCAATTGATGTGATGTGTGTCTCATATGTTTCTCTCTCTTGTGTCTCTCCCCACCCCTTCCACTCTCTCTAAAAATCAAAGGAAAAATACTATTGGGTAAAGATTAACAAAAAATAAAATAACAGTTGTTTGGTCTAGGGTAGGACACATTGCGATGCCCTAAGCCAGTGATTCTCAAAACTTAGTGTACATCAGAATCATCTAGTAAGCTTTTTAAAAAGCTTGGGCCACCATGCCAAAGGTCACTAACCATCTTAAATGTCACAGTTATTAACATAAAATTTTCGTTTTCATTCCATAAAAACTTTACAATTTACTACTCTTGATGGATTTCTGTGTCTTGTTTGTGGTTTCCCAGGGGATCATTTTGAGGATTTTTAAAAACACAGATTATTGAGCCTTACCATCAGAGTTTGATTTGGTAATTCTGGGTGGGTTCTGAGAATTTCAATTTCTAATAAGTTTTTAGGTGGTAGTAAAGCATGGCCCATACTTTGAAATTGCCTTAACCTTGTTCCCATGATCACATCTAAGTTGGAAGACTAGTCCTTTTGTTCTTGTGGGTTTGTTTGTTTTTACCTGTTTGTTTAATATATAATTTTCTTGTTAGAGAAACAAATGTTAACAAGACAAAACTTCCCCATCCACATACAACAATTTAATAGATAAAAGAACAGTTAAAATAAATGAAAAACAAAAAAGAGGAAATATTAAACTTTGTTATAGCTTTAAAACATTAATGTCTGGTACAATTAGAAATCACACTCATATCTCAAACTTTTCCCCAAAAGTATGGCTCCTTATTTAAAAAAATACTGTATCCTATCAGAAATGGAAACAGAGGCTATCCCAGCCCCTGTGGGTCTCTCTGTGTCTTTCTGGTGGTGGCCCTGGCCACTGTGGCAGGGTGTCTATAAGCCTTCCTGGGTTTCCCAGATTAGATTTTACTTATAGGTGGTAAACAATGCAATACAACCTCAACTTCACATTCCAGACTCTAGAACTTCAATACCCATTTTATAGCAATACCACTGCTTTTTAAAGTACTGATTATTAAACATACTAGAGGCCCAGTGCACAGGATTTGTGCACTGGTGCTGGGCGTCGCCTGTGGGGATCGGCCTACTGCGGGAGCAGGTGTTCATCCCTGTCAGCCAAGCGGCTTTGGACCTGCCCTCTGAGCGGTGCACCCACTGGTTGTTCTGTAGTTCCGCTGTACGGTCGCTGGGCTTTTATTACATAGAATTCTAAAAAGTACTTTAGACAGCTACTGTAAAGACAAAATTACACTCAACAGCACCTCTGCCCACACCCCCACCCCCACCCCCCAAATCATGTTTTCCAGAGAATTATCAGTCAGAGAAGAAAACATAATCTCAGTATTGGGTTCAGTCCTCCCTCAGGTCCATGGAGCTACTGAATCTGAACTCAGCTGCTCTGAATGAGAATCTAGGACACACTTTGTCTCTTTCTTTCCTCACTGTTCTCCTCTCCTTTCCCGCTCCCTCTCCCACCTCCTGATAAAACTTAACTAAGTAAGTTAAGAGGGCAGTTCCTTTTAAATCTAGTAATGTATAAGTTCTCCTTAATATTCATTTACTAAGAATTTAGTCACTTGGCCGAAACTAGTTACAAAGGAGGCTATAAAACCTAGATTTTAAATAATCAACCATGTGCCCAGGAAGAAGGGGTAGACAGATTTTTAGAAAGTCAGTTAATACTCTTCTGCAACCATTGATTGAGTCTTCATGGCTCTTATGAAGGTTTTGCAATAGTTTAAACTAAGGAGACCTGTATGATAAAGTAATAATCTATCCTATATAATAAAAGGCTAATATGCAAATTGTCCCCTCAACCAGGAGTTCAACCAGGGGGCGGGCTGGCCGGCCAACCGCCCACATCTCCAACCCCCCCCCCCCCCACCGGCTCCGCCCCCAATAGGCCCCAATCCGGGCGGGCCAGACAGACCCTACCCTTGCACGAATTCGTGCACCAGGCCTCTAGTATATATATAAAAAGCCAATGACCGGAACGACTAGTCGCTATGACACCCACGATCGGGGACTGGGGCCAGCGGCCAACCTCCCAGGGCCCCTCACCCCAGCCAGCTCTGTCCCTGATTGGCCTTTCCCACCCCAATCGAGTGTGGGGCAGCTGGCCAACTCCCCCGTGGACCCTCTCCTGGCAGGCCCTGCCCCTGATTGCCCTGCCCAATAGGGGACGGGGGTGGGCGTCCAACCTTCTGGAGCCTCTCCCCCCACCCAGCCCCACACCAGATCGGCCCCCCACCCCGAACAGGGCTGGGCCAACCAGCCAACCGCCTGCGGCCCCTACCCCCACCCAGCCTTGCTCCAGATTGGCCTCCCCACTCTGATCAGGGGCAGGACTGGCTGGCCAACCAACCATGGCCATTTCCCCAAGCTGCTGGCCCCGATTGGCCTCCCCCATCCCAATCTGGGGCGGGGCTGGTCGGCCCTCAGCCCCTCCCCATGGCCGGCCCCATCCCCTAATCAGCCCCCCCACCCCAACTGGGGTCGGCGTCCTCTGGCCAACACCCTACGGCCCCTCCCCCCATCCGGCCCAGCCCTGATGCGGCCACGATCATGGCAGACTGGCCAGCCAACCTCCCACCATCTCTTCCTCCTGACAGGCCTGGCCCCGATCCACCCCAATTGGGGCTGGGCCAGCCAGACACACAACCGCCTGTGCATGAATTCGTGTACTGGGCCTCTAATAGAATATAATAAAAGCCTAATGTGCAAATAACCCAACTGGTGGAATGACCAGTTACTTTGATGCGCACTGACCACCAGGGGGCAGACACTCAGTGCGGAAGCTGCCTGCAGGCCCCAGGCTGTCCAAGGCAGGTGCCAGTGGGGGAGGGCGGGGGGGGGGGGTCTGATCGCCCTGCCCAGTCACCCCATAGATTGGCCCTAATCGCCGGTCAGGCCTATGGAACCTACCTGTGCACGAATTTCATGCACCAGGCCTGTAGTATAATAAAAATAAGGAAATCTGGGTTACAAAAAATAGAATATATAGTGTCAGTACTGGGACTGGAGAATGTGCAGGAGAAATCCTAATGTAACGACCACATGGGTCTTCTAGCTAAGCCTAAAATATGGCTTTAAACAGATTGGTATGTATCTGGCATGGGTTCTGATTACTATTGCTATAACTGGTGTTAGCATGTTGTTTTTGCTTCAGATATTCAGCTCAGTAATTTTTCTGTCATTACATTACCTGTTAAAAGGTATATTTAGAACATCAGTAAAATAAATTAGAAAATTGACATTTAAAAAAAATCATGAATGGAAAGAACATCCTATATAAGAAAAGGGTAATATGCAAATAGACCAAACAACAGAACAACCAATCAAAGCATAATATGCTAATGATATGCTAAGGCTGCTCAACTGCTCGCTATGACATGCACTGACCACCAGGGGGAAGATTCACAGTCCAGTAGGTTAGCTTGCTGCTGGGCACAGAGTGAGATGGGCCGGACACACCCTGGAGCCCTTCCCTGGACCCTCCCCAGCCCAGTCGTGCACCAGTGGGGTCCCTCGGCCTGGCATGTGCCCTCTCGCAATCTGGGACCCCTTGGGAGATGTCAGAGAGCCGGTTTCAGTTCGATCCCACAGGCCACTCCCCTTGGGAGGGTGCCAGACGCAGGGCTCATGGCTGGCGAGCACTGCTGCAGCAGCACAAGCCTCTCCCGATCAGGACTGATTGGGCGTAAGCCCACGGCAGGCACATGCAGGCAGCATTGGTTTGTGGGTTTCTGCCTGATTCCTGCAGACCACCCAGAGGGACCCCACCTGTGCACGAATTCATGCATCGGGCCTCTAGTTTTCAATAATAATGATTATAATGATGACTGTCATTTTACTGAGTATTCATTGGCCAGTCAGGTAATAATATTTGTGACATTTATGACAAGGAATCTCTGCCTTTTGTAAGTCATAAAACTGGTATTTGAATTTATATCAAGAGTGAAAAGGAATAATCAGGAGCTTTAAAGAGAACCAGGGGAATGTGTAGTGTCTCAGAAGCTAAGGTGAAGATTTTAAGATAGAGCAGTGGTCCTCAAAGCTTGGTACTCAGATGAATAGCATCAATCACTTGGGACATTACAGAAATGCAGATTCTCAAACTCCACACCACACCTACTGACTCTGAATCAAATTTTGGGGGTGGGGCCCAACAATCTGTGGTTTTTACCAGTCTTTTAAATGATTCTTTGAGGAACCGCTGGAGTAAAGGAACCCACCAAAAGTAGCAAATGTTAATAAAAGCCTAATATGCTAAGTGTCCGGTCAGCCGTTCAACCAATCAAATGATAATATGCTAATGATATGCTAAGGCAGTGGTCAGCAAACTGCGGCTCGCGAGCCACACGCGGTTCTTTGGCCCCTTGAGTGTGGCCATGAAGTTTCAATCGCACTGTACATGCGCACCTGCATGTGGTATTTTGTGGAAGAGCCACAGTCAAGGGGCCGCAGTTTGCTGACCACTGTGCAAAGGTAACTCGCTATGACTGTTCACCACCAAGGGGCAAACAGTCGACCAGTCACTATGACGTGCATTGACCACCAGGGTGGAGATGCTCTGACTGGTAGGTTAGCTTGCTGCTGGGGTCCTGCCAATTGGGACTGAACGAGATGGGCCAGACACGCCCTGGAGCCCTCCCAAGGTCCCTCCCCAGCTGGCCAACCACCCGAGTCCCTCCCCAGCCCAGATCATGCACCAGTGGGGTCCCTCAGCCTGGCCTGCGCCCTCTCACAATCCGGGACCCCTTGGGGGGATGTCAGAGAGCCGGTTTCGGCTGGGTCAGCAGGCCAGGCTGAGGGACCTGTTATGAAATAAAACTGAAAGAATACCATTAGGTGTACAATTTAAGGTGTTGAGTGACTATCAGCATGGTAGGAAAGTTAAAGGCTTTCCAAATACCTTAAAGGTAAATGAGGCAAAATTAGACCATTCTTGCAGATATTTTGATGATATGGTGAGTTTTAGTAAGCTCAGGGTTAAGAGAATGGCTTTGAGTAAGAGAAATCAGTCAAGAGAGAGAATGAAGAAAGAATTGAATGATAGAGGTATTTCTCAAACAAAATCTTAGGAAGTATGTAATTCAAGCATATACATATGAATAGTTTTATTATGAGCAATATATAAGACGACAAAAAGAAGGAAGGAGATAAGGGGGGAAATATTCACCTGGCTCTGAGGCAGTGAGTGCCTATGTTGGGAACGTCCCTTCTAAGGGAAGAAGTATTAGACTCAGCCATCTTTAATGCACTTGCTTCCTATAATGTAAAGACCAAGCTCCTGCCCACCATCCAAGACAGGGTTAGTAAATAAAAGGAGTAGAGCCATACACTTTTAGCCTAATAGTTTTTAAACCTGAATTCAAATCAGAGTCATCGAGTGATCTTTAAGAAGTAAAATTACAAAAATCTGGCTTTTAATCCTTTTTTTTTTTTTTAATTCTCAGGTGATTGTAATTTTCACTCAGGTTAGGGATTCACTATTGAAATGGATTCAATATCAAAATTCTATGACCATCAGATCTTAGCAATCTGGAATTGAAACAGTAATACTAACAAAGCAGGTATGATGGAGTGAAGCAGATTCTAAGATTCTAGAGAGCATTGTTGAAGGTGGTTTCGAGCTATCTTAGGAATGCAAAAGAGGGAGCAAGTGAGGAACTCAGTGATCACACAAGAGGGTTGGGTTAAGGTAAGGATTCCATTTATATTGTAGAAAGGATAGGTAAAAAGGATAGATACTAAGTTTGAGAAACGAATGTTGGAAATATAAGACTGTATGGACATGCTTATTCTATGAAGAGAAGTGGAGTTATAGCTCTCTGGTATTATTCAAGACAATCCTGTCCAATAAAAATTTATATATTACATGTGATTTTAAATACTATTTTTTAATTATTTTAGTAAGTTTTTATTTCACCCAATATTATAATTTTGACATTTTTTTGGAACTGAGTCTTCAAAGTCATTGTATATTATACACTGATTGCACAACTCAATTCAGCCACATTTCATGAACTTAGAAGCTACATTTGAACGGTGGCTACTATATTGAGCACTACAGAGTTTGGAATTTTAGGAGCAGAATTTTGGGTCATCGTTCTTTAGGAACATTTATTTATAGGATTAAACCCCCTAGAGATTTAGGGAAGCGGGAAATGTGGAAATTGTTGAAGTCCTAATATGTTGCCTTGAAAGTCAGCAAGTAGTATAAAAGGAGAAAGAAGAGAAATTGGGATGAGCATATAAAGATTTAGAATTAAGGTAGTAACATAGAAGGAAATAGGTTTTGAGTCCTAGTTCCCCAAAATACTCTGTATTACTTTGGTAAAATTATATGTCCTCCTCTTAAGTCCACATTTGCTAAGAAAATTAAAAAAAAACACCCCAGAATATATCAGTCACTGTGTCTTAAAACAAAAAGTATTATTTTATAGGAAACATGCATACATATACTTTAGCACCATCATTTGAAATAGATAATATCTAATGTATTGAGTTAACTTTTATCTTTATATTACATATTTTTTTAACTGGAAATGATGTTCCACCTTACAGGACAGTAAAGTGAAGCCTAGAAAGATAATGTAGCTTTTCAGAGATCCTTTTCTCAGAAGTACAAAATACTTTTGCCTAAAAGCTGCTACTTTCATCAAGGAGCCAAGTATTCTTTGCACCTAAACATATTTGGGATAACATTGGTCAAAGAGTTTTAAGTATTGATGTGTTTTTAACATGTGTGTTCATGTTATGTAATATTTTTCTAATGTCTTTAGAGATGATTTCAATATAATGGGGGGTTTTTGTTGTTGTTGTTAATGGTCTAAAAAATTTTTCCCCCAGATATTTTTAGATGAATTGCATGAACACGGACAACTACATTCTATGTCTTCTTGGATGGAATTGTATCCAACAATTAGTTCTGACATTAGATTCACTAACATGCTTGGTCAGCCTGGTGAGATTCTTTTCTTTCCTAACTTGGTTTTGATAGTAGTTAGAATGGGCCAGAGGGGAAGGTGGGTTGTGTTGGGAAATGAGGGAGGGGGCATTTTATTTTGTTTTATAAAAAATAATAATAATTGCAGCTCTTTGGTTAGAGCTAGCTTTTGACTTCTTTAGTTTTTTCATTAGGATCAACTGCACTTGACCTTTTCAAGTTTTATGTTGAGGATCTTAAAGCACGTTATCATGATGAGAAGAAGATAATAAAAGATATTCTAAAGGTAAATAGTATACTTATATAGACTGGGATATCTTAAAAATTATTCTCTGTTCCTTTTATACACTTTATTAACAAGATTTCTGTTTTTTAGGATAAAGGATTTGTAGTTGAAGTAAATACTACTTTTGAAGATTTTGTGGCAATAATCAGTTCAACTAAAAGATCAACCACATTAGATGCCGGAAATATTAAACTGGCTTTTAATAGTGTAAGTTATGGTCTTTTATAAATAAGTTTAATAGTACAGTTTTTAATGTATTTAGGGGAAAAGTACTTCAATTGTAGGCTCCTAGAATAGAATATGAGTAGGGTTTCATAAAGTAGTTAGCCTTTCAGGGTAAGGTAAAATAATGTGTTTAGGTGATGAGCTGATGTTAATTTTTCTTTGCTCAAATTACCAGTGTTATAAATTGCACCTTGCCTTATAAATGATGGAAGAATACTTAAGAATAATGGGTTATTTCAATTAACAAAAATTATTGTACCATGGTAACTGATTAAATGATTTTCTAAAAGTTACTAGAAAAGGCAGAAGCCCGTGAACGTGAAAGAGAAAAAGAGGAGGCTCGAAAGATGAAACGAAAAGAATCTGCGTTTAAGAGTATGTTGAAACAAGCTGCTCCCCCTATAGAATTGGATGCTGTCTGGGAAGATGTATGTATATTTGTAAATTTTTCCTAATGAACTGTTTCCTTTACAATTGAAGATAAGAATACTTTTTAGTTCCTTTCATTTTGTAGCCACAAAAATAAGCTGAAGTTATTTGTAGAATATATTACATATATTGAGGCTAGGTTAAAAGGATAGAGTCAGCTGTGACTGCAGTTAGGAATATTTGTTTAAAATGGTATAGATTTTAGAGTAAAGGAAAAAATTTAATAGACTTGGAGGGGACTGGGCTGTCATAGTTTTCACTTCTATTGTTTCCTTTTAGTCATATTGGTATCATTTTCTTGGTATTAATATATTTATTGTATATGCAAATTTTTCAGATCCGGGAGAGATTTGTAAAAGAGCCCGCATTTGAGGACATAACTCTAGAGTCTGAAAGAAAACGAATATTTAAAGATTTTATGCATGTGCTTGAGGTAATTTTAATATTTTCATAACTGGCTGAAATACAAACTATATATAAAATTATAAATAAAAGTTAAGGAATTCAGAATAACAAGTATGTTTCTTAAACCATTGTTATGCAAATGTAGCTTTTATGTGAAACAAATAGCTTGCATGGGAATGTAAAGATTTGTTTGTGGAGACTATTTGTTTCATATTTTTACAGTGTTTCACAAACTTAGCAGCCATATCAATTGACTAGTAAACCCAAAGAAAACTTAAAAACTATTTTCTATCTGTTTTATAAGATCCAAGCATATTTTTCAAATATTATACTATATTATTAGATGTCTTAAAAACTCAGGGAGAGGTTTTAAATATAGTGATAAAAGTTTTGTTAGAATGGGTATTGATAAAATTACTCTGTTAGCTGAATAAGGGTATTTCAGATAGGTACTTGTATGTAGTAAATATGCTAAATTGACCAATAATTATTAAATAATAATTTGATGCCTATATGGGCCATTGCTGTTCTAATTGTTAGACAAATACTAAATATATTAATTTACTCACCTGTAACTTCATAGTGTGAGGATTAAAATGAGGCAAGGAGAAATAAAGTAATTTTCAGGGATTCCAACACAGGCTGTTTGACTAAAGAGTCAATACTTTTAACAGACATGCTATGCTGCCAGTTACAGAGACAGACTGATACTTTACAGCAAGCTAAAAGCTGACACATTCATTATAGTGTTGTATAGTCCTTGGACATAGCAAGTCACTTACGTTGACTGGTTCATTGTATTTAATGTTCTTGATGTCTATCAATGTTGACAAGAGTTTGCTCTGTTAACATACCCACATGTACTCTGTTGTTTCCCAGCTGCCTCTAGATCTTTTCTACTCAAAGTGTTTCAGACTAGCATTATCTCTATTAACCTGGGAGCTTTTGTGAAATGCAGAACCTCAGACCCCATCAGTAGAAATCCTACACTAGAATCAACATTTAAGCAAGATTTTCAAATGTATATTTAATTGTCTTAACAGAAAGTAGTGTAACTGTTCTGAAAATTATACCTTTCTGGAGTGTACAGTTATCCCTACTAACCCATACACTACGATTCCTACAAAAACTATTAATATTTTTTAACACTATTGTGTTTAGATATCTACATGATGGTTAATTATAATTCGAATTATAACGAATAGCTTTTAAAAATTCTTTATGATGTACTGTCCAAAGTAAATGTAAACTTTTGAATATTTCTCTTTTACCCCTGTAGCATGAATGTCAACATCATCATTCAAAGAACAAAAAACATTCTAAAAAATCTAAAAAACACCACAGGAAACGTTCCCGCTCTCGATCGGTAAGGAAGTTTATTAGATGGCATTGTAAGTGTATTGAAACATTTGTTTAGCATCATTATGAATAAAATTATTTGTATTGTGTAGGGATCAGATTCAGATGACGACGACAGCCATACAAAGAAAAAAAGACAGCGATCAGAGTCTCGTTCTGCTTCAGAACATTCTTCTAGTGCAGAGTCTGGTAGGCATATCTTTCAACTTGATTAAAATCATTGACACTTGGATGTGGTCAAATCCTGACACCTTTTCCTTTACATGTTACTTAGAGAGAAGTTACAAGAAGTCTAAAAAACATAAGAAGAAAAGCAAGAAGAGGAGACATAAATCTGTAAGCAAGCTTTTCATTTTTACATTAGGCTTTTACCCTTAATTTCCTCAGTGGCAGTAGAGCCTTTTTCTGTCTAGTCCTGTGCAGACCAACACAGTTTATTTATTTATTTATTTATTTTATCCCCCCGCCCTAGACAGTCCCCTAGCCTCCCCTATCCCCCAGTGTCTTATGTCCATTGGTTATGCTTATATGCATGCATACAAGTCCTTTAGTTGATCTCTTACCCCCCTACCTCCTGCCCCCCAACCCTCCCTGGCCTTCCCGCTGCAGTTTGACAATCTGTTTGAGGCAGCTCTGCCTCTGTATCTATTATTGTTCAAAAGTTTATAATGCAGACCAACACAGTTTAGGTGGGCCCCTAAGTTCAAGAGTTTTACAGTTGATCTTCATCTTCCATTAAGATCTTTTGGTGAGCTTTGGGGAAAAATAAAATATACACACCAATGTTAAGATTCCCAGTCTGATTTTTTAAAGTAATCTTAGAGAAAGACATGTCTTTGTAGTCTGTGTACATATTACAGCTGTTGTTGAGAACCATTTAATCTTAGGTAAACCTAGGAGGCTTTTTAAAAATACTAGGGCCTGGGTGTTACCAGAGACCTGTTGAAGGAGATTGTTTTCATGCTGCTCACTTGAATTTGTGCATATCTAATGAAGGACTGCTTGTTTAGGCAAGCTATCAACCTAATATGTGATTGAGCTAATCGCAGCATCTTACATAACTAAATAAGTAATGTTGTATTGGGTTTGTGTAAAATGTAAAATCTGCACACATTTTCATAATATATACTCCAATCAGGTATGCCTTCATCCTTATCCTTAATCCTTGAGCTTAACAACTTAAATTTTACCACTCTGGGCACACATACTCTGTTACACAGGACTCTCCAGAGTCAGATGCTGAGCGAGAGAAGGATAAGAAAGAAAAAGACCGGGAAAGTGAAAAGGACAGAACTAGACAAAGATCAGAATCAAAACACAAATCACCTAAGAAAAAGACTGGAAAGGATTCTTCTGTAAGTACTTAGAATTATTTCATACCTATATTTTCAAAATGCAGAAATGGAGACAATGGTTAAACTATGAGAGCGTTTAAAGAAAACAATGTAAGTTCAGTTAACTTTCACACAAGAATAGTTTTCTAGTGTATGTGGTCATAAGTTTTACATTCCTTAAAAAAAATAAATAATTAAAGGCTATGTAATGCTCTGTTAACTCACTGAGAAAGGAAGATAAATCCCGGCCAGAGTGACTCGGTTGGTTGAGTGTTGTCCTGTGCACCTAAAGGTTGCTGGTTTGAATCCTAATCTGGGTTCTGGATTCGATTCCCAGGGCACATTTAGAAAACAACTGATCTGTTTTTCTTAGCATATTCTTGGGTGAGGATTTAAAATAATAATAAAAGAGAACTTAGTTAAAAAATTAAGGAGGATATGGTCTTCTGTCTTTGCATTCTGAGAAGTGCCACTGGACATTTTATACCTGATTTTTTAAGGAATATAAAGAGACTCAAATTAAGTGTTCTTCCTCCAAATATTCAGTTATCATCGTTTGTAAATCTGGTTTCAAAAGGTAGCATTCCAGTAACGTTTGGAAATCATTGAGAAAGAGGTGTGAGGGCAAATGGATAGGAAGGGACTACAAGCCAAAATTGATATTTTAATATCAAATGAATCCTTATTTTCCCATATATGTGTGTGCGCACATATATATGAATGACAGCACAATAACACAAACCTTCTCATCCTTTCCATTCCTTCCACGAATTCTAGGGGCTTAGCAAGGGTAATGCTTCGGATTTACCAGTGGAGAGTTTCAGTTTTGTAGACAAGCCTGACTCTCCCTCTGGATATTCTGATTAATTTGCTATATAGGGTGGAGGGTTTTTTTTTGCTTTGCTTTTTAAAAAGCTGCACTGGTGAATCTGATGCACATCCTTGGTGAAAAATGAATGTTTCCTCTAGACCTATTAGCAGCTTTTAACAATTTATTCTTCCTTAACCTTCAGTAGGTTAAACGAAATCGCTGAAGGGAAAGAAGACAGGTGAACTATCCACTTTTCAAAGATTATTTCTCACAAATAATGCATTATTATTTTTTGAATATTTTCTTCAGCTTAAGTCTTGTGCTGCTCATGAATGTTGGCGTGAAGCGTATTTTTTTTGTAATATAAAACACTCTTAAGGCAGCTTAGAATATGCAAAGTTAGCAAGGAATATAGGAAATGAACCCCTGACTTCCATTAAATGGAAACGGGATGATCTCAATCAGTTATGTAAGAGGAAGGAAAAGAAATGTATGTACCATTGTTCCCAACTTGTATATTAATGTTGTATATTACTTGTATATTAAGTAAAAACAACATGTAAAAATCTCGTTCTAAGTTAAGGACCTCTCCTAATATAACCAAGGCACATATATGCTTAGTTAGCAACCCATTGATAGGCTCTTGGGAAAGAGGTAGTAAGTCTTTAAACTATGTGATGTATCTGTTTCTGTGAAAGAGAATTCATTTTGAATTCCTTTTTCAAAAGTTCATTACTACTTAACCTTATTTGAGTACCACCATGAAATGTAATTGTATTCGATGTCTTTTCAGGGTAATTGGGATACTTCTGGCAGTGAACTGAGTGAAGGAGAATTGGAAAAGCGCAGAAGGACCCTTTTGGAGCAACTGGATGATGATCAATAAATTATACCAAATATATGTTTACAGTATGATTTAAAGTCTAATTCAGACCAGGGACTCTATTTTAAGTTCAGTTGAAATAACACTGGGTTTTAATTATATCACAGAAAAAAAAAAGTGCATTTAAGTATTGTTATTGTGGACTTTATAAAAGCAAAGGAAATTGAAAATAACTTTTGATTCTGTATTAAGAATCATATTTTCATACGGTCATAACTGTTTTCCTGTGACCCTTTCATAGGGCACTGCAGGGTGGATTAAAGGTGGCAATTTACCAATAACTGCAGATGTCTCTACTTTCTTCTAAAGTCTAAGTCATTGAGGTGATAGCATTTTCTTTATGGAAGTTGGATTTTGAAGATAGGAAACTTTTTTGATACTTAGTCGTACAAAAAAAAGCACCAGCAACTGATAAAATTGCTTTTTTGTGCACTACCCAACTGGTTGAAACTAATCTGATCTTTTATGGTGAACCCACAAATAGGTGTTCTTAATGGAAACCTGGTAGACCCTTAACTATAGTGGTGCTAGTGAGCACTGCTATAATAAAGCCACCATTATTTTTTATGCAACATCTGAATACATTTTAAAAAGGCTATTGTGAGGGCATTATTTTGAGGTGATGTTTTAAAAATTAACATTAAATCAAATTGTAAATTAGTTTAAATATATTGCCTTAAGGACCTACTAAAGAATGTGCCACCAACTTTAAGTGATAGATGCAATATCCTTGTCTAAAACAAAAATCAATGTTGACTTAAACATTTTAACAGTTGTCTTTTTTTTTTTTATCGGACCTTTCTCTTGCTTTTTTCATTGAGGAAGTCTTTTACCTTCCCTACTCACTGAGAAGTATTGACTTCATGATACACATTCTAAAGCATTTCTGATTTGAATATTTTTGTACATTTTTATCAATTATTAAACCTTCTCTTCTAGTGTGTACTAGTATTTATTTCTATGTAAACTGTTCAGCTCTAAAAAAAATTGTATAATTTAAAGATAAACTAAATCACTGAAATTTTTGCTTCCTCTTGCCCACACAGCTAAGTCACTTTCTTTTTAAATTAGAATTATTGCATTTGAGGCCCCTATATTTGTTTTTGATCTACAAATTGCTATAGGATACTTTAGAGAGGCAGTGGTTTAAAGTTAGAATACTTTGCCTGGCTGGTTTGGCTCAGTGGATTGAGTGTTGGCCTGCGGACTGAAGGGTCCTGGGTTTGATTCCAGTCAAGGGCATATGCCCAGGTTTTGGGCTTGTTCCCCAGTGGGGGGCATGCAGGAGGCAGCCGATCAATGATTCTCATCATTGATGTTTCTGTCTCTCCCTGTCTGAAATCAATAAAAATATATTTTAAAAAAAGTTAGAATACCTGCTAACTTTCCAGGGTTGGTAATGTAATTTATACTATATTTCTTCAGTGCTGGATTTTTATTTTTATTTTTTTAATAGTAAATTTTAGCATATAGTCTTTGGTATTATCTTAGGATCGGTTGATCCTATTTCATGTTGGGATTTAAAAGAACAAAAGGTTCATTTTCTTTTTTTTCTTTATCATCCTAGTGAATTTGAAAAGTGGGACTAATCAGGATGACTCCCATCTCTGCTCCCTATTTTAGTTAAATCTGTTCACTGTTGAATGCTTCAAAAATAAGGGGAAGAGGGTGTTGTTTCTAAACTTCTCCCTGCCAAGACATTTTTCTGCTGTGAAATATGACATGACTTTGTAGAAAATGAGGACCATTATTTTTAGAAAATGGGAAGTAACCAAGTTGCTTGCTTGAGTCTCCTTTTGCATATTAGAACCAAAACATAACTTACTTATTAATCAGGGATTCACCTAGACTTAATTTTCAGAGGTCCCATTTTAATGATAGTTAATATTGCCAATCATGTCTAACACTTGACAGGAAGTGGTAGGATCTTTAATATAAGCATTTGATATTGGCAGAAATACTAGTGATGTTTCACAAGAGAATTTAGAATCTGTAAAATGTTTTAATTCTATGAATGATTTTTAAGTACAACTTTAAAGTTTTGATTTTTCTATTTAAATAAAAAGCTATTGATGTGTTTTAGCATGTCCTCAAAATAAATTTCTGCACTTCTGTCTGTCACAACCTCAAATCCCTATAAGACAATACAAATTCACGTTTCCCAATAGTTCACCCATGAAAATTATTTAACCTAAAAACAAAACTAGTGAACAAATTACATCTCTAACTACAACATCCTCGTTAAAAAGATGCTATTAAAGTGAGTAAAATCCTTGTCTTACTACCCTTTGATTATCCCATCAAAAGAGATTTAGTTGCTAGAAAGATATTGTCCAGTCTGAAAGCACAGATGATGGGAAGATTTTGTTAAAGCTAGAGTTCTGTGAATGTTTTTAACCAGTTAGATTAAAGATATAGGTTGTAAAAGCTGAAATGTCTTGCAATTAGACTTGATGTTGAAACAGTTTGAGTAGGGTTTGAACAAATGTGTTCAAGCAGGAAAGCATTTTTCTTTTCATATAAGGGGGAATGTATATTTTTAATTCTCAGAGTAAGGCAAATGTTGAGGGTTCATCTTCCCTCAATATTAATGAATTATTGGGTTAAATTCACTAATACATTTAATATATTAGTCAAAATAGGAACTTCAAATACTTGATGTTTTTATTTTCTCCCAGTCTATAATCCCTATGTGGGAAAATTGAATTTATGTGAAAAGTTAATTGAATCAATCAAGGATGAAAAATTCATTGTACTTTTCCCAAGCGTTTTTAAATTATTTTCAAATAAAAGTCCCACATTTTTTTTTTAAACATAGTGATGATTTTTTTTATTACCCAAAAGTAGCTTCAGCATATAGGTTATTCATGTTTTTCAACAAAAATACTTTTTATCCCTCCCAGTAAACCTGAAAATGATCAAAATGTTATAACTTTGCTAATTGGACCCCATAATACTATAAAATGAGAAGGATTGGCCTAGATCCGTGGTCGGCAAACTGCGGCTTGCAAGCCACATGCGGCTCTTTGGCCCCTTGAGTGTGGCTCTTCCTAAGCCTTAGGAGTACCCTAATTAAGTTCATAACAATGTACCTACCTATATAGTTTAAGTTTAAAAAATTTGGCTCTCTAAAGAAATTTCAATCGTTGTACTTTTGATATTTGGCTCTGCTGACTAATGAGTTTGCCGACCATTGGCCTAGAGATCATGGGTGGGGAACCTTTTTCCTGCCAAGGACATTTGAATATTTATAACATCATTTGAGGGCCATACAAAATTATCAACTTAAAAATTAGCCTGCTATATTTGGCCAAACATTTAATTAGCTCACCCCTAATGCCTTGGCAGGGCCGGACCAAATGATTTCACGGGCCTTATGAGGCCTTCGGGCCGGGCATTCTTCCCTCTGGCCTAGATAGAGTAAGGCAGTCTTAACTCATAGTGAAGAGACTAAAATCTCCTGAAACATTTGTGTACATTTTTTCTGGAAAGAAGGTCCAGTTTTCATCCGGTTACCAAAGGGCTTTGTAAGAAGCATTAGCCTTAGATGCTTCTGGTATGGTCAATTGAGTGTTGACTAGGTAGCCACTTTAATTTTTGAATCAAAAAAGAGGGAGCCCCTTTTATATGAAGATTTTTTTTTAACCTAGATGTATTTAGGAGAATGGTTTCTAATCAAATAGTACCCAGAGAAGAGTAATGAATGCTGTTTTTAAAGTTTATAGGATATTTAAGTATTATTGTGTGATTTATAAAAGTAAATAACTAAAACATTTCTAAAAGCAAAATGAGGCAAAGCATATTAATTCCTAATATCTTAAATTTGAGACTTTTCCCTTAGGGATGTATCTCTCTCAGTATGACGTAGATTTTAATTCTTTTACATTCTCTAGGTAAAACTGCATTGATTTCACATAAAGGAAACAAAGTAACATCATGAATGGTTTTCATGGAACTGTTGGAATAGGCTTGTAACAATAGGCTTATCTCATTCTATGGTTTTGAATACCAATCTAGTAATTCTTACTTCCCTTATTACTGCTTACCTTGCTCTTAAGTTTTCAATTGTTTTGACTTCAGGGGTGGTCTAGTTCCTATGTAAGTTTCATTCACTGCTGTATTCTGTTGGTTAGCACAGTGCCTGGCACATAGTAGGCATCTATTGAATGAATGTAACATATTAGTTGACAGATGTACTCAGCCAGCATACATGGTACCTACCATCTGTATTAAAGGGCTTGAAAAAGCATCTTTGCAATAAACCACACTAACCCATGACTAAAGCCACATACGCAACTGAAGTGCACTGAACGTGAGTTTTAGTGACTGTACTTTAACCATTACTTCAGAAAAGTTCAAAAGCTTGTCAGAACATAGAGCTTCCATGTGATTTTTGAGTAAAGAAATCTTCCCCGTAATGATTTGAAACTTGCCTTTGTAATTATTTATAAGTTAATGTTATATAATAGAAGTTCAAAAGTATAATTTATTTGAAGAATTAACATTTAGCTAGATCACTTGGTCTTTAAAACCCTAAGAGATACAATAGCAAACTTCCCATTTAAATTACAAGCTGAGAACTAATATTTTCAGGCTATTTTTGACAAAGGAGTGAATAATGGTGACATGACAGTTATTCAGTGTTATTGGAGCCGACTTAATGGTGAGGTGGGAAGTGAGAAGATTTTGCTCCTGTTACTCTCACATTCCCCCAGCCCTCCATTTTATTTCACTTATCTACCTGACCTAAATTCCTTAACTGCAATCTTTTTAAACTTGCTATATAAAAACTGCTTTTGTGACTCAGCAGGATCTAGTTCAAAGACATCTCACTGTTAGTGATTGATAACTGACTTAATTTAATGGCATTTGCGCTAGGTGTAAGGTTGATGTTTGCATTTCAAGGCAGCTAGCTAAACTCCCCCCACCCATTTTCGATCATAGACTGTGAAACAGAATGACTGCCTAATCAGATCAGATTCAGACTAAGCCACTTCTTTTTATTTTTTTAAAATTAAGCCATTTCTTGATGCCCTTTTATGCTGTTCCTTGGGGTATCTAAATGTGCTATTTATAAACATCTTTTCCTTTGGTTATGCCTGCAAACTTTTTGATAGGTATTGGTCTTTTGCTTACCTCTACAACTAAACCGAAGACTTGTTTTGAAAGGTGAGTAATAGGGGAACAAGGTTTCTATGTTCTGTGTTTGTAATTATCAGGTTTTCTGTTTCTATATTGTTTTGATGTAAAGAATTTCAGTTATATAAATTAGACCTTTTGTAAATAAATATAATTTATTAGAAAACAATGACATCTTTTACTAAATAAGTTGTTTTTGTGTTAACTTTTACCTTTAAGCACCCCTCATGCAGCAGTTCTGTGCTGTGAGATGCTAGATGCCCACATTCTGTTTTCTCAGTGTAATACCTGCTTTTCTCTGTAAAAAGATCAAAGAAAGTATATTAATATTTCATAATGCATTTGTTTTTGCTTCAAATTTTTTCTTGGAAATAGATGGGATATTAGGTTTAAAAGAAATGGGAAGCTAATGTATTAATCCTTTTTTATGAACTGGGATGATAGTAGATTCATCTTTGCAGGCATTTCTGATATAATTTAGGAAATAAGTATAAGGCTAAGAAGAGTTATCAAATATTAAAATCAATACATGTGTGAATTATAAATCCAATATTATAAAAGCATAATTTTCAGTACCCAAGTAGGTAGTTCTGTAAAATTCTGTGTTGACCCAGCAGATCCCATGGTACATGTCACCCCCCTTTGCAGAGCACTGCTGAGTCAGCAGGGTCACTGAACACTCACTGCAGTGAATTTAATGGATTAGGACTTAAGAGTTTAGCGATTTGAGAGTGGGAACTAGGGGATTTAGTTCTGGGTCATTGGTAAACACCTTAAAAAATGGATGCTACTGGTGCATCGGTGCCCTTAAACCTAGCCCTATCTGGCCTCATTTGACTTACTGCTGAAGTTTGGATTTGAAGACCTGAATTTGTGCAATACTGACTTTATTTCTTTTACCATGAAGCACTTTGCCCTGCAACAAAACAAACTGCAGAGCCTAATTGCAGACTTGAACTTCACCCTCCCCTTTTTAAAGTGAGGTTTCAGCTATATTGGTACAAGAGAAAGGGCACTGAGTTGGGAACAAAGACTTAATATAACAACAATTTCTTAAATGATTTACAGCCCTCTAAAGTATTTTCAAGTCACTTACACAGTTTCCTGAAATACTACATTTCCTTGCTTTCCTAAGAAGAATATGCTAAAAACATTAAATTAAACTTTACAATGATAACTGGAAAGAATAAATATGATTTGGGAACTGTATCCCTCACTTCCCAAATCTAAGTGGTTACTTTGTCCCGTACAGCAAGTGCTCAAGAGTGTACAGGAAGGGATTTTACTAAATTTACCAAATACATTTAGATTGAGTTTAAGCACCAAGACATACCTTTTTCTAGAAGATAACTGGCAAAACCCCTAAAGTATACCATTGAAAGATGACAACATGTTACAGGATAGTGGTGTAAATAGTTTATTTGCTCATATGCCATGAAAAGACCAGAAAAGTAACATGAACTGCTTTTATAAAACATTTCTAATATTGCTAAGAAGCAGGCCTATTAATAGACAAACAGAAAAGAACATGCCAACATTATTGTCTACTTGGAGATTAATAAATAGTAGTGATTTTAATGTGCTCGTCAGCATTGAGCTTTGGGAAACAGCTGCTTGTGGTAAAGGACCAATTTGTATTGTGTGTCTCATGGTATTGTCAAAATTAATGTTGGGTCAACAGAAAAACAAAATCTTGGCATGTTCTTTTTAAAGTACACATTTATGAAAATTTGCTGGCAAGTGGCTGTTTAAAAGCAATCTTTCTGTAAATAGGTATGCTAAAGTGAAATGTGATAACTGATCTCTAAACTGTCCTTGTAGTTAAATATATATATTAAAAAAACTATAAGTTAAAATAACATTCAGATTGTATAGCATAGGCCGATGCATTTTTAAACAATATTTACAATATTACCCAGAGGCTTAGGTGGGAATTAAGTGTAAAAACCATAAAAAACTGCACCAATTTTATAGCAAAATATCTGTACATTTAAAAAGAGATCATATATAACTACACATTATCCAAGGAAAATTGGACCTTCACCAAGGAGTTCACATGAGCACAACATAAAATAAGAAATTCAGTGGTTAAATACTATACAATAAACTTTACAATTAATATACTGATGTGATGTACCAAGAAGGTAAGCCAGAAGCAGAATGTATATTATGAAAAGTACAAATTAGCTTCAGTCCAGTTTTTGACTTTGGAATGGATCGAGTGCCCTGCCAGAGGAAGGAAAAGTAACAGTGGCTTAGTTGGCCATTTAGTCCCATTATATCTCATTTAAGCTTTATCCCAACATGAATATTCAATTCCTCATAAAGTAATATGGGAAATACAAAGTTTTTCGCTTTGATATATGATGCCAAATATATCTTCGACTTACAAAAGGAAGAAGGCGGGGGGGGGGGGGCGCTCGGAGCCAACCGATTGTCAGAGAGTAAGGCTGGGTGACTAACACTTCTCCGCCAGCAGAAGTAATCTTGAGCACTGTTGATAGAACTAGTGAACTTATTCCTGGCTAGCAAGGCACTGATTTCTCTTCTCAGTTTTGACCCATAATGATCCTCAGAAATCCTAATACTGATTACTGAGATGTTAACTTTAGTGCTAATTAATAAATATATTGCATTATCTTTTCAAAGCTGCCCCTAGCTGAAGAACAGTACTGTGCAACATTTGTATGCCATCATATCCTTGCATTCATACAGGGACTCTCCCAGGGAGGGCACGGTACACTAGCACAGGGTAGTAGACTGTGAAAGGAGACCGCTGAGTATCCTCCTGAGCTATTGGAATTGCAATCTATCTGAACTTTGCTAGGGCTTGGTTTTGCACACAAGTTTATCATGAGACTTTTCCCTCTTCCATGTTGCAAGCCCTTAAAAATACAAAGTTGGTGGGTATGACTGAAACACAAAATTCCTTAAAAGACATCTCAACAAAGGAGCCCACCACAGAGGCATCCATCTTATTTACAACTTCGCAGGAAACCAGGGTGGGCCATCCTGGGACATTCACAATGGCAGGTAATACACGTAATAGGAAATTTACAATTTGATTAAAAAATTGAGTAACATACTGGTGTAAAAAGATACCTAATCAAATCCAATCCTATTGCTTTGATTAATCTGAGCAGGTACTTCCACTTTTAGGCACTTGTTAACAAAGGTTGAAAGGAGGGCCCATCATTTTAAAATTCCTATGTTTGCTAAATCTGAGCCCTTAGAATACTTCATCTATGTTCAAGGCTGCAGTTAAATGGCGGCACATAAAGTTCATGTGGACAGCTTCTTTCACGCACAAACTATTCATTCAGTCAGGTCTCAGGTTCACAGGGTTATTTCGGCACCATTAACAGAACGCAAGTTCTGATCATCAAAGCGCCGCCTGACACTTCTCCTCACCGCATCGGCTCGTCTGTATGGTTGGTTTCTAAGATCTGTAAAGAGGAGAGCATCAGTGAGAGAATTGCAACCTTTAATATTGTGCTTCTAAGCAAGACAAGGCCAGCTGGCAGCCAATCAAAGCAGCTTGTGTAGAAGAGTCAGCTAATGGGCCCTGCAAACCCACAGAATATCTGAGCCAAACACATGAACTTTGCCCTCTGTATTTACAGTCAAAACATGATGTAATACTGGTGGGATTCTGGTACTTTTAGGGAATAGAGGAAGAGATTGCTTTTGTCACTGGCCAGAGGGTCTAGCGGAAGTCTTACTTCGAAACATTTCCTCAACTGGAAATCGCTATGGCTTACGTGTTTTCTTTCTTTCTGGAAACCTAAATATAAACAATAATGAATTTAAACTGCAAAACTAATAAAACCGATTGTCCTGTCCTATCTTATCCCAATTTTAATCAAGGAAGAACTATATTAGTTCGCAGACACAGATTCCACTTTTTAAATTCTATTATTAGCTGGGGTCAGTTTTTTATTTTGTGAATTAGAAACATAATGCTCAATTTAACTACTAAATAAAAGTAATCAATCAAAATAATATCCTATTCCTGAACATTCTTTCCTGCCACCAATATTTTTGTTTTTTCATTACAGCGGAGAAGTTATATGGGCCTTCCTGCATCCTCCAATTTGTATTGTAAATGCATAGCGGAATGGAATGCCTATTATTTTAAAAATGCTTCATTGCATGTTAGTTCAAGCAGGCATTGCTCTGGAGGGATAACGTGGGATGAACAAGAGGAATTTTATTTGAGTAATAAGTATGAAGCATGCTTTCCTTTTGATGGAGTCAGGATATAGGGAAAAATAAAGCAGGCTTCATACTTCTTCCCCTTATTTTGCTTATACATTTCCCTTTTATTAATTTAGTACTTTTTATTTCTGTTAGGAAACATTCTACCTTTAGAAGGGGAAACAGAGAAACAATAGGATGTTTGACCTTGACTTACATTTTTAAGTACAGTTGCCTGATATTTAAACTGGTAATTGACATAAAAGTCAAGGTTTCTGACTTCGGTTGGAAAACTGGAGGATCTGGCAATACTGGGCCCAAACTCTCAGCAGGCAAACACAAGCTGGAGCCAAGGCCCTCCTTCCGCACAGTGCCCACCAGCTCTGGGCTTGTTGGGCTTTGTGACCCTGCCCTACTCCTAATGCAAGCAAAGCATAGGTTTGCATAACCTGATCCTCAGGAGACTGCTTCCTGGCACAGAGTGGTAGGAAGGCCAGAATCCCACTTCTGGCTAAGGGCACGCAGGGACCGGCCTCTGATTCCTGAGCCCTCCGAGCAATTAATTTTAAAGATCCTAATCCTTCTCCGAAGGCTATAGATCGTGTTCTCTGGCCAGGACTGGCTCTCGATTTCTTTAGATAAAAATGGAGCTAACTGAATAACTCAAAGGCTAAGAAGGGGTAAGGGACAGCCTACCACCCAGAGCAATCAATAATCAGCAAAACCCTTGCCCAAGCCATCATGTGAGAATACGGAAGCAGGCCAGAAAGAGTCCAACAGAGAGGCCTGGCCTCACATCACTGATAGTGAGGTACAAAGACCTCCCTGGTAGACTCTCACTTCACCAGTATTACCCTGGGCCATAGATTGAAACTACTGATCTGCATACAGAGAGAGGAGGAAGCTAAGTAAAAAGTGATGCTTGCCAGCTCTGTGTATCCTCCACCACCGGTGTGCTAGAAGAAATCCTTACCCTCGAGTGAACATTTGGAAATTTAGTGATATTATTCTTCTTTAAAGCTAAACAGAAAAAAAAACAAAAACACAAAATGATGGTTAAATAAAAATGGGATGAAAATGAAAAGCAATTCAACTTAGTGCTTCACATTCCCGGGCATGTCAGCCAACAGAGGGTGAGGGTGGGAGGCCATCACTACAAGAGGTTGTTAGATAAAACGGGAGAAGATGAGCGTTCTTCCCATCCGGGTCGCTGACCACCCAGATCCAAGCTGCTTTGAAGTCTGGCTCCAGAATGACAGACAGTCCAACAGCAACACTGACCGTCAACAATAGCCAAGGAGGTAACAGTTTCTAGCCTTGTTAATAAGCACTGGTGGGTAAGTACACTCAGAGCAGGAACCACACACCACATCCTTTCACATCTTCAGAGACAGAGGAACATACATAAGGTGATTACAGAGGAGTTCATGCCACAAAATAAACACGCAGCAGTTCCATGTCAATCTCGGCACGGGAGTCCAACCACAGCAATGGCCGATGAGACTGTGTGTAACCCTAGTCTCTTCTCTAATCAACCGGACACGCAGAGAAGTTTGTTCCTTATCCAGGCATCGGGATCTACGCCCAGGCCGTGACTTCTTGGGAATATTTTATCTTTCTCTTTTTTTAATTCAGTGCATTTTCCGATGATAGGTAATTGCTATTTCTGGTGCCACCATCCTGACCAAAGAAGCAGGCCCAGATATAATCTCATCACAGAAGAAATGCCCTGGTTTGACATGGAACATAGTAAAGTCGCATGAACAAGATGACACAGTGAGGGGCTCCTGAGCCTTGGTTTTCACCTCCTGCCTCACAGCCTTACCGCAACACGGAACTGCTGATTACTGAACTCAGAGGGAGGAGGGGTGGGTATAAAGCTATGGATTGCCTTATGTCAGCTTATACAGGCTTCTAGGTCAAAGGCCTCTCTGGGTTAAGCTCGTACCATGTTCCCTGTGACACTGTGGATGATGACTATCATGCATAAAACCCTTAGGGCCCAGTTTACAGCTGTGCATAGTTCACAGTTCCTTCTGAAAATCATTTTGCAAGTTAGAGTACTTTGCATTCCGAGTGCCTATATACCAAGCATGTCAAATTCGCCGCGGGCCGCATGCCTTGTTTATTTGACCTGTGGTTAGCCTTTGAGTTTGACATGCTTGCTGTATACAATCAAAGCATGGGAAACAAATACAAAATAAAGGCTGGTTTGATATCTGTAAACCTGTTAGAACACAGTGCGCGCTCAATAAATGTTAGGTATAGTAGCTATTATTATTAATGACGATTAGTTTTTGTTCAAATATATTAGTCCAAAAATCTTGTAAGCAACCTAGTGGGACCCAATCCTGATTCTCAAAGAAGTGCTCTATTTACTACTTTTCTGAAAATTTCTGCAAGCAATTCTATTCATTCAACTCACGCATACCCAGACTGTCACAGCAGTCTGTGGATTCAGATGTATTGAGAGTGGCAGTGAGAAAGCAGTTACGGCTGAAATGCAAAACCGTGCAGCATGAAGACGACATACGACACAACACATGGAGATGGCAGTTCCATGCTGGTCTGGACAGACAGACACAAGGGTGATAGGAGGTAAAAAAAAATCTGTAGCAACCTTTTTCAGAGCATCAGGTGAGAAAGAGTAATAGTTTAGTAATGGTATTCCTCAGTGAGAACAGGTTCGCAGAAAAACCGAGAGCCACGCTTGGCGGTGCGAGCAGTAAAGGGCACAGTCTTCAGCACTGCATCGAAAACGACAGCCAAACAGGACAAACAGAAGAGAGTAAGAAGCCAAGATCTATTGCATTAGTACACAGTTAGTGCTTTGTTAATCATACCCGGGCGGGGGGGGGGGGGGCGGGGGGCGGGGGGACAGGAAAGGGGGATAGCAGCAACATACCCAAGTGAGCTCATCAAATCTAAGCTACTCACTCTGGGGTGGGTCATGGGTTACAAAATGGAAACTCTCCCCAGGACAGTCAGGAATGCTCCATAGGCAGATAAGCACAGTCCCCTCCCACGACAGATCAATGATTAGGTCAGGCGGATAAAAACTATACGTTTTGCTCAGTTTACAAGCCAGGAGTCACTGAGATGGAGAACAGACTAATGAAAAGGAACCCAAGTTCTCAATGTGCGAGGCTGGATGCTTCTCTGTAACAAGTTAATCCGGCAGCACTGAGGGCCAGAGGCGTTTACCCGAGGAGGTCCGTTCCTGGTCCTGCTCAGAGCGGAGCTTCTCCCTCAGGGGCTTTATCTGGGAGCAGCCACAGACCCCTGCAGGGGGAGCCTGAGGTACCGGCAGGCAGGTACGCACAGAATACGTCTGTACCCTGTACGGACACGGCACCTTCGCCAGCCTCTCAGACCT
This sequence comes from Myotis daubentonii, assembly GCF_963259705.1. Classification (NCBI taxonomy): domain Eukaryota; kingdom Metazoa; phylum Chordata; class Mammalia; order Chiroptera; family Vespertilionidae; genus Myotis; species Myotis daubentonii. The sequence continues at coordinate 61,898,703 of NC_081846.1, forward strand.
TCCTCTGCGTTTAACTCTGGGCAAAGGACTCCTCGTTGACTTCCGTTTAGCATTGTATTGCCTTGCGTCTGATCGGGTGGAAAAATTTGTGGTTTCCGCAGTTTGGGATCCTTATTTACAGTGCTGACTAAGCTTTAACAAGAAATGAGACGTCAAAAGTGGAAGAATTAAAAAAGTCTAAGAGTTTGTAAAAACTAGGACAGTTGGGGAAATGTGAATAATCACTAGATATTTCATATCAAGGAATAGTTGAGGAGGTGTCTGGTAATGGTGCTATGGGCACGTTTGCTTTATTAAAGAGTCCTTATCTTTCGAAGGTTCATACTGAAGTATGTCCACATGAAACTGTTTGTCCTGGAATTGCCTCACAATAATCCCAGAGGTTGGGATGGGGAGTAGGTAGAAGCAGGCATGTAATAAGACTGGCTGGCCCTGAGCTGAAAATTGTAAATGGGTGGTGGGTACACGAGAACTCATCATACATTCTCCACACTTTTTCATATTTAAAATATTTCTCACAATAAAAAGTTTAAGCATCTTGGAAGCTGATAAATAGGATCCATATGCAATAGACATGAAAGGGACGTCACTTCCAGCCATGGCCACAAGCCAGTGGCCCAAATCGCTGTCTGATCTGCTAAGAGGGAAGGCAGAAACTCTACAGAATTGGTTCCAGCAGAAAGCATTAGGCTACGACTTAATCAGCAAGAACCAAGCTGGGTCAGGCACCGTTCTTGGCTGACAAGGAGCCCTTCCCCAGCCCTGGGCTGGAAGCCCACTGGCCCTTCTGAATGGAAGCACCAGCCCCAGATTCGCGCTTGTCTTCAGTTCCCTGGAAGGAGTGGAGAGGCTGTTACAGAGCAAGTCGGAGACATCTGCAATGACTGTGGTTAGTGTTAGTACAGACCCCAAAAGGGTCTTGCCATAGCCTTTATCAATCAGGGAAGGAAGGAAACGGAGCACGGGACACATGGAGGACAATGGAAAACCGTTAGGAGAAGGAGTCCTGGTGAAATCTAAAGGGTTCCAGTGATATTGAGAAATCAGATTTCCCCCCAGTGATACTGAGAAATGAGATTTTCCAGAGAGCTTGTGGGCTTCTCTGACAGGCAGTACACGGGCTACGATAATATACTTCAAACACTAGCAGAGTCTCTGCACAATTCTGGGTCTGATTAAAGTCACTGAAGAACTGGAAATCCTGGACAAGCCGCAGCGAAATCTGCAAGCAGCCGGCACGGTGAGGCCAGCGGGATCTCCACGGGCCACCACGAGGAAGTGTCCTTTACCTGTGATGATATCTTCAATGGCACCATCCTTCCCTTCATACACATGTCTGTTATCTTTAACTTGCCGCCTTCTTAATTCCGCAATTAATTCTTGCTGCTGCCTCTTTGATTTGTGAGAAGGAGACTGAGAAGAAAGAAGCAAGGCCGAGATTAGTGGGATCAGCACCCATTGGAGGTTGGAGAAAATCCAAAATGTGTCTGAGCCTCCACCAAACACAAGCAGCACCAGCCCAATTTGTGCTCAACCCGAGGAACACAGAAAGCTTCTGGGAAGAGAACAAACTCACTGAGGAACACACAAGTCCAGCCGGCAGCAATGGGAAGGCTGGGTCCTATGGCGAGAACCACTGACTTCTTAAACTTGGCTGCAGAGGATCAAGGTGAAGAACGCTTTGACCTGCGGCCTTTTATGATCTTCACCTACGCTGCTCCCCTTCCCGGAATACCCTCCACCCCATTCTTCCTGGCAAAGCCCTGCAGGCAGCAAGGCCAGCACCCGTGGCATCCCCCTGAAGCCTTCCCTGGACACAAGCAGTGCAATCATCCGACACGGCCTCTCCGTAGTGTATACGAGCTAGGCTCTGCGTTCCAGATCTCTGTAAACAGGAATGCTACGCAAACATGCTCTTAGCCTCATTCAAGTTTTTGCTGAACAAAGTAATGAATGAGCAAATGTCCAGTTGCCGAGTTGCGGGGCCCTAGGAGGAAGCGGCAAGGGTCCTGGGCAAGCCGGCTTGCTGCCCGTCTCTCCTGCTCGCCCCCAGGAGCCTCCAGGGCAGGGCCGGGCACCCTCACCTTTGGGTCCTGCTGCTCCAGCAGAGCTTCCTGCTCCAGGAGCTTCTCCATGAGCGCCTGTTCCTGCTTCTTCCTCAGCTCGTTCTCCTCCTCTGCTTGCTGGGTCAAGTCAAAAGAATCAAAGACACGTCAGTGGAAATGACAGTAGTCAAGAGTCTCAAAGGTCATTCTGAGAGAATCCTCGGTGAGCCAGGAATCAGAGTAAGCGGAAGGGTCAGATCTACATTTGGTGGCTGTATGTAACACGGGCCTGGGGTTTCACTGTGTCTCTATGACACCTCTTCAAAATCGAGTAGCTCAAATTTACCCCATTCAGAGTCCTTTCCGGATCCCACTGTCAGGGGGAGACCTTTCCTTGCGTCTCCTCCAGGGGCCTCACCCAGTGACACTCTTAGGTTCTGCCCACAGCTCGCTCCTTCCCAAGGGAGGCAGAGTCACTAGTCCGATCAATTTAGGACAAGAAATAAAACAGGCTCATGTCAGCTCAGCCCTCCCGCATCCTCTCTTCTGAAGTCAGCCTCCCTAACGAGACTTCTAACAGCTGGGAACTGGTTAAGTCATCTAACTGAGGCTGAGTGTCAGCTCACAGATACACACACTTCCTCCAATCCAGCTGGTATCAGAGGAAAGTTTACATTTGATGCCTCTTTAAAAATATATATATATATTATTGATTTCAAAGAGGAAGGGAAAGGGAGATAGGAACATCCATGATGATAGAGAATCATTGACTGGCTGCCTCTTGCATGCCCCCTACTGGGGATCCAACCTGCAACCCAGGCATGTGCCCTTTACCGGAATCGAACCTGGGACCCTTCAGTCTGCAGGCCGACGCTCTATCCTCCGAGCCAAACCAGCTAGGGCTTGATGCCTCTTAAGTTTCACGTTGATGGAACTTGAGAAGGGAAAGGAGGGATGACAACCTACAACCCCACTCTCCATGCACAACACCCAGGTCTGGGTCAGGCTGGCAGGTTGTTATGCGACATCCAGGGCAGGTAACACATCCTGTGACGTCACTGCCTGATGAGTGTCCCGTGGTGCCAGCTGACAGGGCCCCAGGGCAAAGTGATGTGGATGGGGCACCCCGACAGGCATGGCCTGTGGCACCCCCGCCACCAAGAGCAGCTTCTCCTTTTCCTCTGCTCTACACGTGTCCCTACGGAAGCATCACGCTTTGAGACCAACCAGAGCCACTTCCCAGCCTGTATTACACGATTTAATAACAGCATGTATTTTCTCTTTAGACCTTAGGCTTATAACTTCTTCTGTAGGAAAAACGGTGGCCCCAGCACATGAGGGGAGCCACCTGGCCCCGGCACCAGTCAGCAGCCGGTGACAGCGACCTTCTCAGGGCGCGTGGCTCTGCGGCCTGCACAAGGACTTAGTGCTGGGCTTGGGTCATCCTCACTCCCAAGGGCATTCTCCATCTGCACACAGCTCGTGATGTCATCGCTACACGAGGCCACACTCAGATCCTACAGACTGGGATCTTTGAGTCTCAGTAAAAGGCCCCGGGATGGTTCTCCAAGGCCAGCAGCCTCTTCGGGCTGCGGAAGCGACCTACTACTTCCAATAGGATATTTCTCTGAAATGTAGATAACCCTGACACGTCCCCCTCCCTTCAGAGCCACACTCCCTCCTGCCTCCGCCAACACGACCAAGGGTTTGTATACGCAGACCAGCCTGGAGAACACGGATGCAGGTCTCCCGCGGCACTACAATCCCCTAACGCTCTACTTGTCACTCTAGCTCCAGGGACAAATTCTCCTGACACAGGCCCCTTTGGGTCATAGGCTTTTCAAGACTAGAGCCTGGGTTCGGTCCAAGAGAGCCTCCCATTTAAAGGGCCGGCCACCGCCCTCCCCAGCGCCATCCCTCAGCGCACAGAGAAACGCTGGTCTGGACGCGGAAGCCTGGGCAGGACCCACGGGCAGGCGATTCCTGACCTTGGCCACAGGCCAGGGCTCGGTCCCCTGGGGGAGGCCTGGGTTTCTAAGCCCTTTAACATGCCTGTGAGCGTGAGAGGTCAACGAGGCAGCCACGGTGGTGGAGCATCCCGCTTGCCCCCAGGAGCAGCCGTGGCTGTGTTTTCAGGCTGAGCCTGGCTGGCTGGGGGGACACAGGGAGCCTGATGGGCCTCCCCCGCCAGAGACTGCGCCCCAACAGCCGCTGAGACCAGGGCGGCTCTGAGGGCGCCCGCCTGGGACACAAGGCCAGGCAGGCCGGGGGGACACCTGCTCCAGTTACCTTGTAGGCCTTCACAAACCGGACAAACACAGGGAAGAAGACAGAGGGCGGCGTCGTCTTGGGGTTTTCTCCAAAATACTTCACCACATCATCAAAGGCGTCCTGCGGAAAAGCAAACTTCCCTTCACTCCATCCGTCCCAGCAACTGAACGTGACGCTCGGATAAAGAGCTGCCGCGAAGCAGGGTGATGACAGCGGCTCCCTCCGCTCCCCGTCCGTCCCTGTGCTGCCACCTGCCCCAGCAGCCCGTTTCCTCCCCTGCCGGTCAGGGGCAGCCAGAGCGAGCAGGGCCCACGGGATCCACCTCTGGGAACCTGCCCCTTCCACACACACACACCTCCATACACACACACCTCCACACACACACCTCCACACACACACACCTCCATACACACACCTCCACACACACACCTCCACACACACACACACACCTCCATACACACATACCTCCACTCACACACCTCCACACACACACACACCTCCACACACACACACACACACACACACACACACACACCTCCACACACACACACCTCCCCACACACACACCTCCACACACACACACCTCCACACACACACACCTCCACACACACACACATACCTCCATACACACACACCTCCACACACACACACACACACACCTCCACATGCACACACCTACACACCTACACACCACCATACACACAAATATTCTATTCCTCTCAAGAGCTTCCTAAGGCCATGGCAGAACTTAAAACCAAAGGGATCTTAGAAGTCACTCAAACTTAAAATCCCCACCCGCTGCTGCACTTCTCCGTACAGGAGCCCCACATCAGGACGCTCCCGGTCTGCTTGAGTCTTCTGGGACCCAAGGCGGCCAGCCTCAAACGGGAGCCATCAACCCCGTCCACCTGCAGAGTTCCCACAATGCTCTGCTTTCCCTTCTGTGACGCATGCAGTCCTCTGGCTGGTTCTCACATGTGCAGACTGCCTGCGCAGTGTGTGTAAGATTTCAAGGCCAGAGGCCTACAGAAACCCAGCGCACTGGGGACACTGCTTTGCTGAGCACAGCCTGACACGTGTGGGCGGACCTGAACACAGGACTCACATACAGGAAGCCTAGCAGGGGATGAGGAGAGGAAGGGGGGGGCCTCTACCCAAGAGTATGAAACCCCAGATTCGAGAGGTCAACGAACAGGAACAGGAGCCCTTCCAGGTACAATATTCGAAAAGACACTCCCTCCCCAATAACCACGAGCTACATAAGAATTCTACCTTCAGCAGACAGAGGGCAATTTCCCCTGAAGTCCGGGGCCAGCTCCCCCAGGTGGCCTTGAGGGACCCCACCACTTCTTTGCGGGGTCGAGGGCGCAGTACTGACCTGCGCGATCTTGGCGTCGTCCTGCAGCTTCTTCAGCCGCCCCTCGTTGCTGAGGATGAAGTCCTTCAGCAGCGTGTTGTGGTCGTGCATGGTGTACTCCCGCTTGGTCAGGTCCATGCCCCTCTGCAGCTCCTTCACGTCCAGCAAGACGTTCTCCAGGGAGACTGAAGCAGAGAAAGCAACGTTCCCGTGAACTCGGCCGGGAAGTCCAGACCACCGTGGGCTGGCTGGCGTGCCGAGCTCTCGGGATCCCCTGGGTCACTCAGGGGGCTCAGACCTCATTTCCAGGTTTCAGTGCAGACATCCTTTAACATAAATAACTCCCCTAGTGCTCACTGCCCAGCACTGCATTAACATTCCTCACATGCAATAATTCATTTGTACTGTTACCCATTTCACCAACAAGGAAAAGCAGCGCAGAGGGGTTACGGGCCCTGCCCTAGAGGTGGAAGGTGGCAGAGATGGAGTTCCGATAACAACCATGGACGCCAGTCCGGGGCTTTTACGCACCTACTCCAGGTCTCTTACAGGAGACGGTGGCCTATGGGTTGGCCTACAGAGGTTCTACGACCTGAACACTCGGAACTCTGCATTTCTGTGGCTCTCCAGCAGAGGGCAGCATTTTACCTGTTGAACTTGTACTGACCACTTGGCCCCAAGGCAGCCTTCTTTTTGTTAAACAACCCTTCCTGCTTTGAAGGGTTTATTAGCACAGAGTGGCCACCTCCCAGGGCAGGTAGCTCCGGCAGCTCCTGCAGGAGGTCCGGCCCCAGCTCCGGCTCCGGCTCCCCACTGCTGACGCAGCTCTGCACATGCATGGATTACAGAACAATGCAGCGCGCTTTCCCTCTAACTACACTCATGCTGCCTTGGTCACCTTTGACCCCTCGATGCTTAGGATGGTGCCAAGTACACAGCAGGGAATCAAAAAGGTGCACTGGACACACGAAGGTGAGTGAATGAGTGAAAGTAATAGGAATCGGAGGCAGCGCCCAGGGCACCAGGAAATCAACACAGAAAACAATGCAGCCAGAGCGCCTCCGCCTCCCCCACAGATTTTTTTTTTTCCAAATCACACTTTCAGGGAATCTCATTTGGGCCAAATAAAACGTGCTAATTAGTAAGGTTGAAATTTTTTAAAACTTTTTTTTTATTATTATTAAAATTGTGATGCTAAAGACCTCCTCTAATTTAAGCAGAGGAACACTTGAAAGGAGGAAAATCACGCCCTGGTCAGAATTCTTGGTCACAGCCCAGTGAGCCCTGACCCCTCGGCCGACCTGCCACAGGTGGCACTGCAGTCCTCCATAATCACACTATCACTTCTACCTGCCCCTCCATCTCCACCGGTGCCAGCAGCATCCATCCCAGTAACAGTGCATCCCCTCATTCATTCATTCATTCATTCATTCATTCATTCATTCATTCATTCACTTGTTCATTCCTTCATTCATTTAGTCCCATGATCAATTTTCCAGGGCAAAGGGAATTCCAAAGATAAATAACACTTAAACTCATACATACAAAGAACATGTTTATGTTTGCCAGATTTTTTTGGGGGGGGGGGGGCAGTTAAAAACGTGAAGGGATTAAAAAGTACAAATTGCCAGTTATAAAAATAACTAGAGGCCCGGTGCACAAAAATTTATGCACTCGGGGGGGGGGGGGGAGGGGGGCCCCTCAGCCCAGCCTGTGCCCTCTCTCAGTCTGGGACCCTTCGGGAGATAACGACCTGCTGGCTTAGGCCTGCTCCCGGGTGGCAGAGGGCAGGCCCAATCCCTAGGTGCAGCCCCTGGTTGGGCTCAGCGCAGGGCCGATTGGGGAGTTGGGGCGCCGCCCCGTCATACACAGAGCAGGGCGATCGGGAGGTTGTGATTCCACCCTCAGTCACACTCAGGGTAGGGCCGATTGGGGGGTTGGGGCACCATCCCCTGTCACACTCAAGGCAGGGTCAATGGGGAGGTTGCGGCGCCACCCCCTGTCACGCACAGAGCAGGGCCAATCAGGGGGTTGGGGCATTTCCCCCTGTCACGCACAGATCAGGGCCCATCAGGGGGTTGGGGCGCCGCCACTCTCACACTCAGGGCAGGGCCGATGGGGAGGTTATGGCTCTACCCCGTCACACACAGAGCAGGGCCTGTGTGTGTGTGTGGGGGGGGGGGGGCGGGGGTTGGGGCGCCGCACCCTCTCACACACAGAGCAGGGCAGATCAGGGGGTCGGGGCGCCGCACCCTCTCACACACAGAGCAGGGCAGATCAGGGGGTCGGGGCGCCGCACCCTGTCACACACAGAGCCACAGGGCGATCAGGGGGTTTGGGCGCTGCCCCCTGTCACGCTGATCCCGGTGCCGGGAGGCCTCGCGGCTCCGCTGATCCTGGTGCTGGGAGGCATATTACCCTTTTACTATATAGGGTAGAGGCCTGGTGCATGGGTGGGTGCTGGCTGGTTTGCCCTGAAGGGTGTCCTGGATCAGGGTGGGGGTCCCCACTGGGGGTGCCTGGCCAGCCTGGGTGAGGGGATGATGGCTTTTTGCAGCTGGTCACACACTCTTCAGGGTGGGGGTCCCCACTGGGGTGCCTGGCCAGTCTGGGTGAGGAGCTGAGGGCTGTTTTCAGGCTGGGGGGTGACTGAAGCTCCCAACCGCTCCTTTTTTTCTTTTTAATTCTGGGCCAGCTTTAGCTTTGATGCTTGGCTCCAGCTCTTAGGCTTCTGCTGCTGAAAGTAGGTTTCTGGCCTTTGCTTACAATGTTGCGATCCTGCTGGCTGAACCCCGGCAGGTTTCTGGGGTTTTGTTTAGCTTCTATGTTTGTTACATAGTTGCTTGCAGCTCAGAGGCCGGCAAGGCAGGCGGGGAACGTTGGAGTCCTCCGTCACTGAAGCAAGCAAGCCTCATCTTAGTTTCAAGCTGCCTGGCTGCCGGCCGCCATCTTGGCTGACAGTTAATTTGCATATTGCCCTGATTAGCCAATGGGAAGGGTAGCGGTCGTACGCCAATTACCATGTTTCTCTTTTATTAGATAGGATCATGGGGATGAAAAGTAGAGCGTGGGGAATACAGTCAATAATCCTATATAATAAAAGCCTAATATGCAAATCAGCCAAATGGCAGAACAACTGGTCACTATGACGCTCAACACAGGAGCTGCCCCCTGGTGGTCAGTACACTCCCACAGGGGAAGCGCTGCTCAGCCAGAAGCGCTGCTCAGCCAGGAGCCTCTCCTGCCTCCACAGCAGTGCTAAGGAGCAGTGAGCCAAGTGGTAAGGAGCAGTGAGCAGGCAGGTGGTAAGGAGCGAGGGGTGCCAAACTGCAAGAGGGATGTCCGACTGCCAGCTTAGGCCCGCTACCCAGGTTTAAGCCAGCAGTTGGACATCCCCCGAGCAGTCCAGGACTGAGAGAGGGCACAGGCCAGGCTTAGGTACCCCCTCCTCCACCCCCCAGTGCACAAAATTTTGTGCACTGGGCCTCTAGTATATAATAACTGTGTATCGTGTCAGATGGGTACTAGATTTATCACAGTGATCTTTGTAAGAAATATAAATGTCGAATCATTATGTTGTACACCTGAAATTAATATAATATTGTATGTCATCTGTAATTGAAAAATAAATTTTTAAAAGATAAATAAAACTTGATTATGCCTATAAGTACACATGCTGCAATGGATATGCAAACTGTTACAATAACCTCAAAGATTCAATTCAGCAATCTGTGATAGGCCTCAGGAATATGAATTTGTAATAAACACCATGTTTCACAATGATAATTTGGGAGTCACAACCTGTAACTAACTATGAGGTTGATTTGCATGTTGTTCCTCTTTCTAACCTAATATTCTTTCTAGAGGACATGGTACCCTGGGCCATACACTGTCTGAGAAGACAACCTAGGTTCTAGTCCTGTTTCTGTTGCTTGTGACCCACGTGATGTTGAGCAAGACCTTTAACCTCTAAAAAAGTCAGCTTTCTCATCTATAACATGGGGAGATGATTGCCTAGTACAGCGGCTATCTCAGAACCACTGGCGATTAAATGAGAAAATGCGTAACTGTCATAGCAAAGTCACAACCACGAAGTACTGATAATTTAACTTGTTTTCAGACTAAAGGCAAAATGTTTAGAACCGCCCCACCGGAGCACATGAACCATCACAAAATACAAGCGTTTGCTGAGGGGTAATTCTCAGACTCTCGTTCTCTTATTTAAAAAACCAGCATTAAAATAAAAAGGGCAAAAAATGGAAGAGGGAAGGTGCATAAGGCCCAGAGACCTGGGCCTTTACTGAGAGGACACTGAGAGAGGTCACCTCCATGCCCAAGTTCATTACTGCTCCCGGGAAGGAGCCACACCATGGCCCACGGGTTCCAGCTCAGAGCTGGATGCTTCCGCCGCCTCCTGAGCGAGGTTCTGAGGAGTGTCTGCTAAGCAGGGAATGGCTCCCCCAGGATGAAAGCCACTCGGTCCCCGGGAGGAACATTAACAGCGGAAGTCCCGTACCTGCAGCAGCTTTCTCCACATAATGGAGCTCATTGTAAAAGAGGGACACTTGCTGATACTTTTCCTTTACGACGTTGGATATATAGTGCAGCAGTGTTTGCTTTCGGTCTGTCGACTTCGTATCTAAAAGCTGAAAACAAAAGGGAGTAAGGGTTAGAGGGAGAGGTAGTGGGAGAGTTACCCAGCGATGGCGTTCTCCCAGAGTCAGTGACGGAGTACAGGTGCCCCAACGTGGACAAGCAACGTTGCTGGGAGATTCAAGCCTGGATCTGTTCCTTGAGGAGCCAGCCCGCTGACTTTAAATGACTAGAGGACGTCCTGACCAGGGGATATGCTCGTCTTTAGGGATGACCCTGGCACCTAGGACTGTCCCCACAGCTGCACTCACAGGAGCTCCCCCACCCCACGCCTCTCTGGCTTCAAAGCAGGAAGGAAGACTCCGGGTGTAGCGCTCTCCCAGGTGCGGGCCCAGAGCCGGAGTGCGTGTGGAGCCACAGGTGTGCACAGCTTCGCCCTGCACAGCGGGCTCCTGCTCTGCAGTCTCCACATGGAACTCAGCCCTTCTCTTCCTCCCCGGCCTCTCATGACCCAAAGCAGACCTGCCCAACAGCCCATGACCTTCTGGGGGACAGCACTGTGACGAATGGGACACTGGCTATCAAATAACCACATGCCGCCCAGGCTGGGGACCCCGCCACTGCCCCACCCCCTCGCATGGAGGCCACGTCGGCCCCGCACAGGCTGGGTCACGCAGCATCTCCTCTGCTTCTGCTCATATAAATCAGGAGGCTCTGAAAGCCAGGGCACCCGTTACATCCAGGAATAAGCCAAACATTTTGAGAAAGGACAGAAAAGTATAAAGAAGCAGTTTTTAAAAATTCCCCAATTCCATCCATCCTCTCTGTATCTCAGCATACTTCTATTCAGGTTTTCCTACCTACTTTACTTGAAAATTATCTGTACATTCCATTTATAGCCTGTGCTCTCTTTTCTCAGCACAGAATTACCTACTTCTTTGAAAATTCTTCACAAGTCTCCTAACAGCTGAAGAAGAGTTCACTGTGTGAACTATTGCTATAGCATCTTTAATTATTTCCCCAAATCTTGGCTCTTTACAATGTTGCTAATTATTTGCAATGATGAGTAAATACGGCATCCATCACTCAGACTCCTGAGGATGGATTCCTAGAAGTGGAAATACTAGGTCACAGGGTCGGAGTGTTTCTAAGGATCTAAGTGCCTGCTGCCAAACGCTGTTCCAGAACTCGTGCACCGATGGGCCCTCCGCTAGCAGAGCATCCTCATCACAACCTCCCAGCCCGCTTCCAAGAGCAGACTCTCTGCCAGCTGTTTATGCCCCAGAGAGCTCTTGCATTGCTTTTAGTCCACTCACCAGATCTAAACTCTGAAGCTTAAATCCATAAACTGCTCCTCGTTTACTGCTGTTCATATAGTTCCCAAGGGCCAAGATGATCTGCAAACAACAGCGAGAAGAGAGAAGCCCATCAGCCCAGCTCCCGGGCAGAGGATGGGGCTGTCAGGCCCGCCCTCCCGTCCAGGCACCAAGGAAACGTCACTTGCCTCCAGAATTTTCTTGAGTTTTTGAGACGACTTTATAGAGACAGATGCTGCTATAATGGAGTGCAGTTGCTAGATTCCAGGCAAAGGAAGGAAGGGGAGAGAAGAAAAACAAAGATGTTAAAAATGGGATACTCTAGCTGGAAACTAAGAGTGAACACAGAAGAACACAGGCCTGCCTGTAGACCTCACAGCCTCTATGCTGAGATTCTGTTATTTCCTGAACGTGAATGTGAGTGCTCTGCTGGGTGTTCGGTAACCACGTCATTCCATGCGAGCTCGTCCCTCAAAGTATTTGAAATGAGGAGAAATGTCAGAACTGGCTTGTCACAAAACCCATGACCATGAGACTCAGTCACCAGCGTGTTCCAGCGGAGCTCACCTCCCTGCCCCCCTCTTGCCATGGAACACAGTTTATATTTTAAATCAATGGGGCTCCTCAGCGATGAAAACAGAACAGCAAAGGAGCAGAACCACCCTCCAGATGCTCTTGGAAGGTTTTGGACAGAAGGTGTCCGTACCGCTGTGATCCGTTACTAACAAAGGCTTGTTCAGAAATAGGACTGGGAAAGAACGTTCTATGATATTTATGTCTGTGATATTCAGAGCCTCCACCAGATTAACACAGAGGAGGAGGAGATGCTGGCTCTTCTCCCTACATCACCACAGTGCCCTGTGACAAACCCCAAGCAGGACGATGCCCATGATAGATGCGATGCTTCCAACGGAGCCAATAAACCAGTTCGCTAGAGACTGGGGGTGGTTTTTGAAATGAAAGCCACATTTTCAGCTTTGCCACCCCAACCAGAGACCTGGTATCTTCAGGAGGGGACTAAGGCTAAGAAAATGGTTTTTCCTTGTCCTCTGTACTGACCGGGACTTTAAAATCCAGAGGACACATTCATCCTCTAGGGAGAATGGCGATATGGAACATGTCACCATTTTCAAATTCACTTGGCATACACAAAATGAAAAAGATGGCCGAACTAACAATGGAATCTAGGAAGTCCTGGGAGGGAGTCTTTAGAGCCCATGACACAAAGCACAATCTTGAGAGAGACTTCAACCAACACAAAGGGTCCGGTGTCTCTTTGGACCCCCTCCCCTGCCAGAGTCAGTCCACTCACAGGCGTGAGCATCTGGACGCTCTCGGCGAAGTTCCCGATGAAGGCCATGATGGTCATCTTCTGCAGGAGCCTCTCGATCTTGCTGAACTGCATCATGAAGCGGTCCTCGTCCGACAAGTTCTCCAGCGGCTTCCTCTCCCGCTCGTAGAGCCGAAGCACTTTCACCTCATTCTCGGTCGGCAAGAACCTCATCAAACATTCCACAAAGTCCACAGGCAGCGTCTTCAAGTCAAAGCTGAGGGCAGATGCGGACACGTCAGTGTTGGAGAGAAAGCCCCCACCCTTTCACCCACATCTCCATCGGGACCGGCTCGGGAGCCACCCAGCCAGTGCGTCCCAGGTGGACGGTGAAGACGCCCCGTGGTGCTGGCTCCCGACTGTGCAGCCACCTTTGCTGGTCCTTCCTGACAACCTGGACCTCATCACATCCCACACGCAGTTTTTTAAGCTATCACTATAGCTCGAAGCCTCCAGAAATCAGCAGTAAATGACAGTGGGAAGAGGCAGTGGAAGGCTGAAGCATCAATGGTGAAGTCATTCAAGGACATGCATTTTAGGCATGTTAAGTACTGCTAACTGGGAGATTAATACTGTACACACAATTAGAGAATATCTGGTGAACTCTATAAAATATTTCAATTAAACCAATAACTGGGAATGTATTTTCTTCTTTAGAAAAAAATGCAACCAAATACCTGTGCCATAGGGATATTTTGGCTTAAGTGTATACATCCCTTGAAGGAATACCAGATCCCTGTGGATGTATGCTCAATTTGAACAAACAAAGTATCCACTACAACCTCTATATTGTCCTACGGACAATCTTTGTTCAGCAAAATAATGTAATTATATTTAATCACCATGGCAAACAAGGCATGTAAAAATTAAAAACCAAAGCGTGTATCAGGTTTCAACCTCAGAAATCAGAACAGACTGGAGGAATGCACTGGACTATTAGATTATGATCCTGGCTGAGGACGTAAAATTGGAGCAGATGATTTCTTAGGGGCCATTTACTGCAGAAGGAATCCCTGATCAAAATTTACGAAATGTCAATTTACAATGATTTAGTTCCTAAAACATCTAATAACATCCTTATCATATTTGAAAGTCATCATGACCATAAGAAGAGTAGAAAGATTTTTCTAAGAGAAAAATAAATAAAACCAATGCCTTCTCTGCTGTTCAAGGATAAAAAAAAACTCAACTTCGTTTAAAATGTCCTGAAAGCACTAAAAGCAACAGCAATCACATTCCCATTGTTATAAATTGAAATGTGCCTCCGTATCATATGTGCATCTGGCGTGGGATGGCGTCATCCCACAAATGCCATCACATTTGTATTCAACAAATCTGAATAAAAATCAGATACTCCAGAGAAAACTGACATTTCTTCCTTTCCTTAGCATCTGCAATACTCCACCCAACTTTCCTTCCACAGAAGCTTTGCCGTAGACCTACACGAGAGCCGACCAAGATAATTAATGTCACGATCCCGTTGTTCTTCCAAAACGATTATAATTACTCCTTGTAACACAGCACTCCCGAGGGTAATTTCTGGTCCACCTCTTTTGTGTTAGCATTTTATTAAGCTCTCAAGTTGCACAGATGCAACAAAGGGACTCTCTGGCGTGGGGATATCAAGAATTGCTCCATCGTTTATCTTAGATCCTGCCTCACTCTTGAAATATTTCTTTCATCTACGAATTCATAACCCTCTTGTTTCACTGAAATGTAGTTTCCCAGAATGCCCCGAACTTACACATGAATGGCTTTGCAAATCTCGTCGGCGGTCTTTCCGGCCTTCCGTAAAGTGATGGCAAGGTTTTTGGCTCTATTTGCTTCCAGTAACGTCACCTTGTTGGATCCCTTCTGCGTTATCTTCTGTTTGCTTGAAGAAAGATCAATGGCAGGACCTTGGGCTTTTGTCTTAAAAATTTCCTCAAATTCATCCACATTTAAATCCTGGGGTAGAGAAGATGAATGAATTAAACTTAAACATTAAGTTAGGAAGCCACCATTTACACAGTTCGTTAAGTGTCAAAGAACTTACGCAATGCCTGTCTTTGACCATGGCCTGCTCTATTTTCTGGTTTGTGCCCGAGTGTGAGTTATGCCACATGTGCAGATGTGAAAATTGAAAGTAGATGACTGGTCCCAACCAGCCAATTCAAATGCCTTTCAATAATTAGCTTGCAGGGATGGCAACCACAGACTAAAACTACCCATCAAACCAGCTAGTGAGTATGACTATTAAGTCCTCATTCACTTGTAATTTAATAAAGAGTTTTTATGCCCTTTTATAAGTTAAGGGAAGATCTTGTGTCAGATACACACACACACACACACACACACACACACTTGGCATACACTAAAGGTGCTCAAAACTATTTCATTTAACATAACTTTTTAAACAAAGTTTTAAACCCACCTTATAAAATAGTTTCCAATTTTATTCCCTGACATCACATATCCTTTTTTTTCTTTCCATCAAAGCCCTTAAAACACCAGCACTTTAATCACCAAAATGCCCAGGTTACCAACACACCCATTTTGGCTTTGCTGCACAGAGTAACCCGTAGGAAAGATACCTCCAGAATTCGCTCGTCATCAATTTCATTGAAGACTGTGCCATTGATCTGATTTGGCTTCAGGGCAACCCAGTTAAAAACTGGCATTCTGAATTTCGTCTTGATTGGCTTCTTAATTTTCACAGCTACAGAGGTCAGAGAGAACAAAATTAAGATTCCACCAAGACCCCATGACACTCCAGAGCTATCAGACAACAGTCTTTGCAGATGACACGTTAACCCTGGAGGAAGGCTGGCGGGTGGCGCCCGGGTGTTCAAACACCACACGTGGCTGTGGCCAGAGCAATCCGAGGCCGGCTGGTACAGCACTGTGTTCAAGTCATCTATGAGCTGGGAGCTGACTTTCTTTTAAATGCGGGCAACTGGTTTGCCGCATCACGGTCACAATGTTTGGACAATGCTTAAGACAAATAAATACTGGGGAGCAAAAATGATCAGTCATGCTATTAGGCAGCAGAGAGGGCACCTGCTCTGGGGACTGAGATTGAAATTCTGAGCCCCAGTGTAACTTCGACATCCTAAATCCTTGGTTCTAGAACAGGTATCTCTGAATGAATCTCAGAAGATGACCAGAGACTACAGATAGTGTCTCTCTGAACCACCAGGAATGTAGCATCAGGAATGCTGACTTCCAGCCAGAGCAATGCATTCCTGTGGATGATTTCAAAAATGGGGGTTATATTGGCTGTTGAGTTATTTCAACAGACTCAGGGCCATGAGTGGCTGAAAATAGAAAATGTTCAAGGAGACAGAATGGTACTTGGAACCAGGACTTGTACTGCTTTTTGAGAATGACCCCACCCCTCCCCCTCGTGAAGAGCAAGTTCTCCCCAGGGCTCAGCTGCCTGTGACCAGAGGCACAGACGAGCTCAGTCAAAACACTGAAAACCTCTGAACAGAGAGGGAGGGCTCTATCTTTGAGGGGTCAAGGGGGCAGCACCAACCCCTCTTACTTTGGGGAAATGAGCTAAAAAGGCAATCCATTAAAAATTCCATTAGTTAATTACACATCATAAAGAAGTCCTCCCAAGCCACTCAAGTTATACATATCCGCCTTCTTAAGTATGTCCTGGTACGCCCCCCATGCTATTTGGGAGCTTTGCTACTTGCCATCATCAGCAAGAAAAGGAGAACTTCCGCGCAAGGGGAACAAATGCAAAACACACCTGGGCTTTTACCTGGCTGCCTGCCTCAGTGGGAGGCAGACAGCGCCTCTCATTCCTCCAGAGTTACACATGCGACATAATCCACAGCAGGATGTCATCTGTCGTTGACACAAAGGCATGCAGGGACACAGAAACACAGCTCTGCCACACCAGGCCTTCCCACTCCCAAGTGTAACACCTCAGTCCCTACTGCCCAGCAGTGCCGGGCTCCTCGCCACGCTGCATCCTTTGCCTACGCTGCCCAGGAACCTGGGGCACAGGAACAGCCCTTCCTCTGGGCTGGCACTTGGGTGACGTTGAGGGGAAGGAGGAAGGCGCAGGGAAGGGACTGTGCGGGGAGCTGACCATAATCTTTGGTGAGAGGCCAGGGACGTTTGGTTCCAGCATCCCTCCACAGGCACTGTGGCCTCCGGACACTCACTTCAGGTCATTCCATTGGCAGCCACCTTACTTGTTAACTTTTTAGCAAGATGAGTAATAAGCTTATAATAAGCCTGAGATCAGAAGACAAGCAATAAAGTCTTCAGGGCAGGCTGTCCTGACTCTGGGGAAGTGGTATGATCCGAGGAGGAGCTCCGTAGGTGACCATGGCATGCAGTGCTCAGGCTAAGGGGGTGGGTAGGTGCTCTAGGAGAGAGCAGGAGCCCAAGGGGGCAGCACCAGCAGCTCATCCTTGTTCTGTGGTGCTTTCTCTTTTCCCCCAGAATAAACCCAAAGTCCTTCAAGAGCTGAGGCCTTAGACCCAACTATGAAAATTAAACTAAAGGGAAAAACACTCCTTTCCTCGGGGAGAAAGGAATGTGGCACAGCATCCAGGATGTCTGCTTAAAGGGCCATCATCTCTCCTCTACAGGTTCACCTGAAACGTGTGGGCAAACCTGGGACAACAGTCAGCCAACACCGAGACTTCCCGCAGACACAGAGTCAAAATGCAATGGGTCAGTGTACGGTGGAGTGGAAAGATGGAAGGCACGGTGTGACCAACGGGAGCACAACGCAAATACTCAACACACTCAGTGAGGAGCAACCTACAGAAAAGCTTGATGGGCCCATCTTTTGTGGAAGCAGGAAGAACAAAGAAAATACAAAACACATTAGATACAGTTAGAGTCAAGCGGCTCAGCAGCTGGCACACTCTTCACATAGAATCCCAGGCTTCTTGGACACATTTCTCGAGGCGGCCCAGAGCCAAAATTCATTTCCCTTTAGGCCTGCCTTGAAGACTCATTTATTTTGTTTAAAAAAAATAATCCTTTTTAGAAGAGGGGAAAAAATGATTTCATTATAGTGGTCCCAAACAGCCATATTCAACTGTGCTAAGTATTCCTAAAGATAAGGAAAAATTTTTAATGAAAAATAATCAGCTGGAGTCCACACCCTCAGTGTGAAGTTCCAAAGCACATCCCACCACAGAGACAACACAGGGTGCCGACTGCCCAGTGCCCTGCCATGCTGACCTCACTAAGACATGGGAACCAGTCGATCAATCGCAGATTTGAGGAAGTCGGCCTTACGCTTCAAATGCACATTTCCCACCACTACGATTTCCTCTACAAACTGCAACGAAAACTTGACTGAATAAACATAGGGGACCTCCTCCTGGTCCCTGTCTCGGCCACCAAGAGCACACTTGCTCATGGCCTGTTGCGGGGACAGACCTCCTTTGGCCTGCAGATCCAGGGACCTAGTCGTCACAGGTTTCTGGCTTCCCAAGAGCCCTTGGCATATCCCAGCTCTGTGTCTGGCTCTACTGGGACATCCTGATTCTGTCTGGTGTCTTGGTTCCAGAGAGACAGCTCCTGAACACCCCGGCAAAGCATCTCACAACATGGCCCGCACCACTAAGCGTGAACGGCCAAATTAAGGCTGAGTAATAAAAAGAGATTAAAGGCCTTGTAGAAACTGCTGGATCTCAAGCTACCAACTACGCGTAAGGTTCTTACAATCCTTACATCTTGTGAAACAGAGCCTCCTGTGATTGTTTAGAGGACACAGGGCACTAAAGAGGAGTTTCTTCAATCCCACATACAGTCCTCTAAACTGCTTAAGACACAAAGGGGACACCACCCCATGGGACCAGCTCCAAAGGTGGCAGTGGGGAATCAGCTGAAGAGAGAAGCAACAGGCCAACGCATTTTAAAATTAAGCAGGCAACAAAATGAACCAGCGAGGATGAGACCCGTTCAGCAGGGCCCTGGACCCACATCTCAGCCTGGTGGCTCCTGCGCTCGGCAAGGCAGTCCTGAGACCTGGCGGAGCTCAGGTGGGTGCCGGCAAAGGCTGCGTCACATGTGAGGTTTCGCCAGAGAGAAGGGAAGCCGGTCCGAAGGAGAGATACCACAGCCGGCACGTCTCACATGAGCGCGCTTAGGGGCCAAGCTGAATCCGTGAGCCCAGTGCACACGACAAGTACAGGTTTTCACATGGAAAACAGCCTGTTGATGAGGCAGGTTCCTGGGGCTGGTTGAGGCGTTTTGGTTTGTGTATATTCCAAAAGCCAACAGTTCCATGATGACGCGCTTTCTGTTTTTGTCCTTCAGAGGCAATAAAAGCTCTAGAAGAAAGTGGTAGTTTGGGAAGACCTTGAAGGGTTAAAGTAAGTCACTGGTTTCCTGAGAACATTACTGTGTTTGTTACGTGGACAGTTTTATAGAAGTTGGGGTGTGGAACCAGTTTTCTGTGGGCGGCTTTCTGTCACTAGGATGAGTTAGCACCACAGACCGGCTGGGCATGCTGTGGCAGGATGTGCTCAGGGACGCAGGCTGGGAAATCTTTGACAGCTGCCTGTCTTTTTTTTCTTTTTCTTTTTTTAATAGATTTTATTGATTTTTTTTACAGAGAGGAAGGGAGAGGGATAGAGAGAAACACTGATCAGCTGCCTCCTGCACACCCTCCACTGGGGATGTGCCCACAACCAAGGTATATGCCCTTGACCAGAATCGAACCTGGGACCCTTTAGTCTGCAGGCTGACGCTGTATCCACTGAGCCAAACCAGTTAGGGTTGCCTGTCTTCTAGAACCACCGCAGCCTTGGAAATGGGAAAATATTACAGTGGCGGCTCTTCGGCAGAAATGAGAGACCTCGCCAAGGGACTGAAGTGGATGAGGAAGCGGGATCATCTGATGTCACGGGGATGGTACCGCAAAACTCAGAGCAACGCCCCATGCCAGGAAGACACTCCGAGGCTGGGAGAACAGCTTGCAGTGTTGTAGAGAGGAGTAAACATGCATTTCGGAGTCGAAGATGAGAACTTACATCTCAAGGCATTAGAGGAACTGTCTTCCTCTGGCCCACACCCACCCTGCCTTATGGCTGGGGGGTGAGGATGCTGCATTGGGTCCTGGTCAGCAGGAAGACGAGGTGCACTATCAGCAAGCATTTCAAGGCATCCTAATGCGGCTGTTGGCAACATTCCCCCTTAAAGCGTCACTGGACTACAGTGAATTCCGATGCCCTCTGATGCTCAGAAATGCCTGCAAGCCTACCTCAGGCAATTACACAGAAAGGCACGGTGCCCCCTTACATTGCAGATACCTTCAAGATAAAAGAGCCGCAAGCACCAGAGCAGTCTGTGTCAGAGCTTCAACTATGACAGATGTCCAGACGTGTTCGCTGAACCTGTGAAAACGCACGGACCCCCAGAAGGAAAGTGCTAAGACGGTGCAGGATCAAGACCTCCTGCCAGGGAGAGAGGGAGAAACCTACTGAGAGAGAAAGGCCTCCTGAGCGTGACCATCTCGCCGGCACCTTAGCAGGATGTTCTATCAAGAGGAGAGACATGACATTTCAAGAGACCTGGACTTTGAAAGAACGGCTTGAACCCTCGAAGTAAGACCAATGAGTATTTCTCACATGGGTACCTGGGTCTTATTCTCTGCTCTTACCTGCTAATCCTGAGTTGAAAACCACTGTGGGTGAAGACGTCCCAGGCAGCGGGGGTGCAGAAGGAGGAAGGGGTGGTGGTAAAGGAGGAGCTGGCACAGTCTCGGAGGCAGGACCCGGCAGAGGCGGAGGTGGAGGGGGTGGGGGAGGCGGTGGCGGGGGAGGGGGCGGAGGAGGGGGTGGCATAGGTGGTGTTACCGGACCATTTTGCACTAGCAAAAGAAAAGAAACAAATTGACTTTGAAAATAAAGGAATGGTTTTTCCGGCAATAGGTCGCGTGCGCACAGAGAACATCAGTGAGCAGTGAATAAAGGAAAGAAGAACAAATATCCCAATCCCACCCCATTCTCCCGCCAAGGCTTCTTACCTGTTTCAGGTGCATCTGACAACAGAGGTAGAGGTGGGGGAGGTGGGGGCAAGGGTCCCGAGGCGGCAGCCCCCGTTACTGGTCCCACTGCTACTTCCGAGCCCGTGGACAACGTGCCAGAAGCCACAACCGGCAGTATGGCGATGTCCCCATCCCCTTTCTTCTGAATTTTAATGGTCCCTTGTTTTTCCAGTTCATGAATCCTTTTTTCCAGGGTAGACTGTCTTTGAATGGCTTCTTCTTTTTCTTTGACCATTTTCCTTAAGGTGTGAACCTGGGTATTTGCATCTTTGTAGATTTCCTGCAAAAGAGTCCATGGTCAAGAGTTTGTCTTCACAGGACATGCTTGCCTCTCACCACCAGATTGGCAAACTGAGGACAAAGAAAATAGCCAAAAGGAAAAAAAAGAAAGAAAAGAAAAAGGATACTCGTATAGAAGACTTCTATGGAACTCAGCCAGAACCTATAAAGTCCCATTCGTTATCGTTTGCTCACTGGCAATGCATGCAATATATGTTAGCAATTCTTATTGCTAATGTGGTTCTTTCAGTTAATTAAGGCTCGACTTTCCCTGCAGGGGGGAGAGGCACCGAGCAGAGATGACCCAGACATGATTTTGGAGCTGACTTGGGGATATCCAGTGGGTATTCCGGTGGTCTAGCATGTTTTCCTTTCACTTACTTTAAAATTCATTTTAACTCTGGATACATCAGCTAGCAGTAGCCAAAGGGGCCCTACATTAGCCTCGGACGGAAGTCAGAGTGGATTAAAAATCTGCAAGATGTGGAATAACCGCTGAAGAATGACCAGGGGCTGGCTGGCCCTGAACGGGTTTCCCCAGCCTTCACAATGCCCCCGGCCAAGCGCAGGACAGCCATGGCTGCAACCTTTTCCGTCCAGGGATACAGTTAACAAAACGGGCCAGTGCTTCCCCCCACTGATCACTTATTTCTGTCTAGGTTTTTAGCAGAAAACAAAGAAGTTACCATATCAATTCAAAGGCTGTCCCGGTTCCTTTTACGGGGGCTCACAGAGGCCCGTGAGAGGATTTTATGGCACTGACTTGCTGGGCCTTGTACACGGGACCTCTCACCACAAACCTCCAGCAGGCAGGGAGACATTCTTCACACCCCGCCTATGATTAATAATCTGAGAGTCTGCCCTGGAATTGAGTCCATATGCTACAACTCTGTCTCGATGGCGTGCCAGAAAGTAAGTTTCCTAGAGTTAACTCTAGGACATGTCAGACGATCAAGCAACACACACAGACACGATAACCATCGCATAAAACGTGCCATTTCATTAACGGTGGTGCAAAGGCAAGCCATTTGCCTGAACGCCCTGCAGGCATTTCGGTGGTTTTATGTTCCCTACGATTCTAAACACAGGGATGGAGCTCCATAAATACCTGACACGGAAGGTAAAACAATGCTAGTGCCAAATAAAATAGCTGTGCTTATCTGATAGTAAAATGGATTGGTTTTGCTTTGCCTTTTTTTCTTTCCTTTTTTTTTTTTTTTTTTTTTGGTGAATGCCATTAGGTCTCGCCTGGGTTGCGATTTCACCATTTCCATGGCAACCACCAAATCTGGTTTCACGTAGAAGCGAAGCAAAGTAACAAAGAAATGCAAGTTCTATTGAAAATAAATAAGTGGCATGAATTAAATCCATGCTGTATTTTTATTTCTAACCAAATGAGGGGTCTACATAATCAACCCCGACTCGTCCAGATGGGAAAATATTGTTGCTCCCAAAACCTGTGATAAGGACATACTGCCCGGAGCGTTTGATTGCACACGCACGTGTAAAGCCCACAACTGTGCACTTTTCTTGGAGGACCACCTCGGAAATAGTCCCAACAGATAGGCTGCCCCAGTACATTCCTCTGACATGCAGGCTCAGCCAGACGAAGGCCGGAGCGCCCTCCCCACGGTGCCCACGGGGCCGCTGTCACTGTCACACTCACTCGAACCACATCCAGCTCCTTGTTCCTCTGCATGAGCTGCTTCTCCAGTTCCACGATCTTGGACATAGCTTCGTTCTCCGTGTCTTGCAGCTTTTCAGACAACTGTAAGGTTTGAAAGGGAGGCCGTGTCACAACCCAGAGTCACCCTGATCAGCGCCTGGGCCCTCAGCAAGTGGAGTCGCTCAGAGGCCGGAAGGGGCCCGTCACAGCCCTGTGTGTGCTCCACAGGCTGTTTTACGGAAATGTGAATACTTATGCTATGGCTCTGAATATATTTTGTTTTTAATGGGAATTAATTGATATACGGTCCTTAATAAAACCCATACCTTGGTTCTTTCATGTCTCTCTCCATTTCTGCGGGGGCTGGAGAAGAACGGGTGAGGGAGGAGGAAGCCCACCTTTCCCCCCGAGAAAAGGTTTTGAAAACTGTTGATCCAGAAAACTCGGCTGTGTTGTTACAGGTAACCAGCTGAAAAAATACGACTGCTTGTTTGGATCCAAACTACCCAAATACTAAAAGCCATTTTGGAGGGGCCGTTCAAGCACACAGGTGGCCTGCTACAAAAGCGGGTGACACAGGTCTGGTCGTGCAATGCTGGCAGAGGCTTCCAGAGCAGGACCGGGTGAGCCATGGCTCGGACAGTTACCCTCCACGTGAGGCCCTAGAACTGAGCGGCTTCGCATTTCTCACCTCTCCCTGAAAGCGATCGCAAGTGAAGAAAATCAGGGAGGCAGGGGGAAGGGACGAGGAGAGACTTACATCGATCAGGTCAGAATACCATGCAAATCTCTTAAGGGAAGAAACACTAAGCTCTTCCCAAGCAGGCGTCTGCCAGGCACAGCCCGCGCTGGGAGTTCTGGCAGCTTGGCTTAACCACAGCCACGAAGATGCACATGTGCAGAGTGACGGGAAAAGGTGAAGGACATTAAACACAGGTAATACTAGGAACTAAGAAAATGTGGAGGAAAAGAAATGCTCAAAGGGGAAAATAAATGTCCCTCCAAAAGAGATAATTCATTTCACAATCAAGGACACTGTCAGGATCCAGCAGAAGAATCGAGTCCTCACAAGGCCTGGGTTTTTAAGCAGCACCGTTTTCCCATTCATTCTTGCAGTATTGCAGTATCAGCTGCGCGGATGAACAAATGAGTAACTTCTCATCCTCCTGGGTCCACAGCAAGAAAACCCCCTGAATGGAAAACGAGTCCCAGCCCTGAGACAGTGCAAACATCACACTGAGAGGACACGCTGCCTGAAAGAGCAGGCCATGTGGAAAGTGCACCGATTCCCCTGAAAAGGCTCATTGTTGAAGCGAATCTATTTAGAACCTGAGTAGCCACAAGGCAGGAAGAGTAGACAGGAATGAGATGCCCTGTCCACGGGCTTGTGTGGACACATTCGGTAGAAGGTGACTCAGATTCAGAAGAAGAAACTTATTCACCTCGGACCAAGTGCACATATTTGAGTGCAATTCCCTCTGGGTCAGTGGTCGGCAAACTGCGGCTCTCGGCAAACTGCGGCTCACGAGCCACATGCGGCTCTTTGGCCCCTTGAGTGTGGCTCTTCCACAAAATACCGACTTCTGCACATGGGCCATGAAGTTTCAATCGCACTGTACGTGCATGCCCGCACGTGGTATTTTGTGGAAGAGCCACACTCAAGGGGCCAAAGAGCCAAATGTGGCTCACGAGCCGCAGTTTGCCGACCATGGCTCTAGGTAATGCTTATCACGTAGCTCCCCTGTGCCGACAGCAACGTGGCCAGGGAAATGTGGACTCGGCAGACACTGGGCAGTTGCGCTAAGTCAAGGCCACGATCCCACGGAGTGTGAAGTAACGCACCTGCCTTCCTGAGGGAACCCCGAGTGGCCTCTGACAGCTCTCTAGCTCATCCCTACACTCCACGTCCTATCATTCACGACCACCAAAGCGGACACTTATTCTGCTCTGCACCCCTTGAAACACAGGCATGTTTTCCTGTTCTGGGAAGTAGTTACATGAGAGAGGTTTTCTTCCAGCTCCTCCACCCTTTCCAAGGCTGCGTTCTTGGTCTCGGCGTCTTCCAGCAGAGCTCCCACGTCAAACACGTTGTCCAGGTACGCCTGGATCTGCACCTGCAGCTTGTCACTCTCCGTGTGTTTCAGCTTCTAAACATCAAATGGCAAGAGCAGGGGGGTTAGCCTATCCATGGAAACAGAACATAACTGCCCAACAGCCTACGTAGTTTTGTGTGTTCCACATAGTCTAGTCCAGCGGTTCTCAACCTGTGGGTCGCGACCCCTTTGGCAGTTGAACGACCCTTTCACAGGGGTCGCCTAAGACCATCCTGCATATCAGATATTTACATTACGATTCATAACAGTAGCAACATTACAGTTATGAAGCAGCAACGAAAATAATTTTATGGTTGCGTCACAACATGAGGAACTGTATTTAAAGGGCCAGAAGGTTGAGAACCACTGGTCTAGTCTTTTCCAGGAGAGAATTTGATATATCCTCCTCCTTAAGAGAATTTAAGGAGTGATCATCCCAGGGGGTACCATCAGCTTGCTTTCTGGGGAAGACCCTCCCCCAAATATACACTCATTTCCCTAATCCTTCCTGTGGGTATATTCCCCATGTGGGTATATTCCAACCTAACACCTTTTGATGCAGGTGAAGTCAGGAAAATAGAAAAATTAAAAACAACTTTGAATGGGAACAAGAGTCACGGGTAACATAAAACCTGAGAGCTATCTGTGTAGGAGGAGAGATTGGAGTGGGTGCTAACTGGCCTCGGTAATGATGGTAGTTCCAATTGGAGGTAGAGTTGGGGACAGTGGGGCAGGCACGGATAGAATATATTGGCCTGGGGGCTTATTTTAACACAAATTGCTAGAGCCCACCCTCCATGATGACTAGTACTTCCCTACAACACTGCCCCCCAGGAGGAGCTCAGGGTTCCCCAAGCACAGGTCAGGAAGCTCCTCCCACCCCCACTCTCTGCATTCCAGAGGAAGTGAGCCAGCTCTACGGTGAAGTTAGAGGTCCAGTAAACCAGGACTCTTCCTCAGAAGTAACGTTAAGTCACGGCTTTCCCCGAGGAATACACGATTAGCTGGAACAATATCTGGCACATGGATGGTGTCAATAAACATGTACTGAGCAAATCAATGGCTCCTTACCGAGGCTGGTTTTTGTAAACAAATGAAGCATTTGTACACTATATGCTTATCATATTCTTCTATTCATCAGGGTCCAGAACCCACAGAGCAGGAAGTTAGAGAAACAGAGTGTTTTGAAAAAGTCAAAGTTTTCCGAGGAATCCTACTCTGCATAAACCCCCAGGAAAGCAGACTTTCTCCCTGGTCTGATCTGGCATTCTACCCCTGAGCTTGCTGGAAGAGAGTACGTTCCATTTTGGTTTGGGAGTCAGAACTGAAAAAGATTTCTAAATAAGGGTGGAGTCTAGAAAAGACACTGGAGAAGTTTAGCAGGATTTTTCTCAGATTTCACAATGGACAACAGGTGCTACCACGTTACTACCTGCCACTGTAACCCGGAGCCTGAAGTGAGCTCTGCGCGGCCATCACAAAACTGAACCCGGAGCCGCGTTACGGAGCTCTACACCCAAACCGAACCTGGAGCCATGTTATGGAGCTCTACACCCAAACCGAACCTGGAGCCGCATTATGGAGCTCCACACCCAGATTCTGTCCTAATGCTGCTCCTCTCAGAGCACGTGGGGAAAGACAGACAAACCACGATC
This sequence comes from Myotis daubentonii, assembly GCF_963259705.1. NCBI lineage: Eukaryota > Metazoa > Chordata > Mammalia > Chiroptera > Vespertilionidae > Myotis > Myotis daubentonii. Next base: position 61,925,319 of record NC_081846.1, read on the forward strand.
TCAAAATACCTTTCAGTACATTATCCTATCCAAGATATTAGTGGATCTTTAAATGGGAAAACAATTCAAAGCAATTCTTCAGTAGAAACCGATCATGCCTCTCTCTGAGGAGCCTTAGACAACATTAGGCCAGTCCCTCCTGGTCTGACGAGCAAGGCCATAAGCTGCAGAGTAACCGATTCTGTGCTTCCGCCTCGCCATAAACTGAGGGCACCGATGTGTGACCCCGGCTCCACCCCTAAGGACGATGGGCAGCTGAGCTCCAGGGGAAGGGCTTCTATCTTCTTCATAACTAGAAACAGCCTTGAAATTGAGGCCAACCATTCTTGCCCAACCACTAGTGACCTTCCAAGTTCAAATGGACCATTCTTATCTAGAATGGAAAGCGTAACTGCCCAGGAGTCCAAGGAAAGGGTACATTCTGTGCACACGGAGCTACTCAAGTCCATTTACAATGTTCACATCAACTTTCTGAAGGGCTTCAGGGAACTGGCTGAGCATTTCTGCAAGGGAGCACGAGAGAGAGAAACTTTAGACACTCTTGTCCCAAGAACTAAAAGTAGAACTTCTAAGGCCACCTTTTCAGCAGAATTTAACAACTACACAAGGAAGTCTCTGGTGTTCATTTCTCTCTTTTTTTGTATGCTCTAAGGAATTTTTCATCGCTCGACAGCAGTCTGGGTTTGACCTTCCCTGCACAATCAGGTTCCCCAGAGTAACCAAGAATGTGAATTTTCCAACAGCCCGCCCGAATGAGGGGTGCAGTGAGACTTGACCCTAGAGCTCCAAAGCAGAGGGAAGCTGCAGCAAGGCCGCATACGAGAGGTTCTCTGCCTCCGGTACTAAAAGCTGCTGGCGAAGACAGCGGAGGCCCAGGAGCCCTGCAAGAACCCAGCTTCTCTGGCAGACTGCACCCCGCAGGGGGCTCCCTCTTACCTAGCAGTTCAGTTAGTGGATGGCATAGGGCCACAAGTGTTCTTTCGCCCCTGCGGAAGTGTATCTTTGAGGGTAGGCAATAAACCAGGTCTCATACGAGAGCCGAAGCTTTCAACTCTACTTACATCCAAGTATTCGTCCAGGCCTAACTTGGTAAATTCATACTGGAGATGAACTCTGAAATTCATATCTTCTACTGAATGGACTACAATATTAATAAACTGCATAGAGGCCACCTGAAATGAAATCGCCAACAGGTTAGATGGGTTCCAAGCTTGTTTTCTCATTTTAATCATAAAATATGCTTTCAATTGCACACATCAGAGCTCACTTACCAATTTCCTTTTTGTTCATTTTATTAGGTCTTTAAAAAATACTTCATATTTTTAAAAAATTCAAAAGTCATATAGGTACCATAATTACATACCATTTCACATCCACTAGGATGGCTGTAATCACAAGGAAAGATAATAACAGGTGTTGACAAGGATGCGGAAAAGGTAAAAACCTTATCCACTGCTGGGGGTGGGGGTGTAAAATAGTGTAGCCGCTGTGGAAAGTGTCACAGTGCCTAAAACTGTTAAACACAGAGTTTTCATGTTACCCAGCAATCTCATTCTTAGGTAAATATACCCAAGAGGAAAGGTAATACACATCCACATAAAAACTTCTACACAAATGTTCATAGTAATTAAAATGTGTGTGTGTGTGTGTAACAATGTTAATCAACTGATGGATTAAAAAAATGTGATATGTCCATACAATGGGATATTATGCAACAATAAATAGGAATGAGGTACTGAAATGTGCTTCAACATGGGTGAACTTGAACTCATAAGTGAAAAAAGTCACAAAAGATGACATGTATTATAATTCCATTCATATGAAGTATCCAGAATAGGCAACTCTACAGAGACAGGAAGTAGGTTAGTAGCTGCCTAGGACTGGGCGTGGGGAAAATGGGGAGTGACTGCAGATGGGTGTGAGGATTCTTTTGCGGGCGACAAAATTTCCTAAATTAGACTGCAGTGATGGCTGCACAGCCCCACAAATACACTAAAAATGTGTTGACTTGTACAGTTTAGATGGGTAAATTGGATCGTATGTTAATTATATCTCAGTAAAGGCATTTAAAAAAAGTCTTATAGGCATACAGAATAAACAATGAACATTATTACAGATATAGTGTAGAAAATGTGAAAATTATTACAAAGAAAAGCATTCAAATCTCCTGTAATCACAGGTGATTTATTATCACCTCGGAAACCTCACGGTGGGCCCCATCATCCCAACAGGATCATCACAGGATCCCTGACCCATCTTTCCACTTTGCACAATGAACCGGGTTCCATTCCATAGAAGCCTTGGATTCCTGCTCTCTACCCACAACTGCATCAGTGGCCTTGGGACCAGCCACAGAGAAAAACCAGTCCCCGGTTTGGTAAAAGCAGCACAGAGTTCAGCAGACCTATTTTGCTTTTAATAGTGACAATCAGTTTATTTATGGTGGAAATATCCCACTAATGCTTTCCCTCCACAGTTAAACAGAGCCTCCTGCAAGGAGGTAAGATGATTATGGGAGCCAGATCCACGTTTTCTCCGAAAAACCACCTCACTCTTCCTCTCTCCCCAAAACCTCATTTTCTTTCTCTTTTCAAAATTATTTTTTGTCGCATTAGATTCTTGAGTATTTTATTCATTGGATATCCATCTGCTCTAGGTGACAAGGAGACACTATGGCAGTTAATTAACAAGTGACTTCAGGTGCTGTGGTTAGAGGAGCTAAAGAAGATTTGGTCAGTTTTTTGTTTTCTTTTGGGAGGTTATACCTCTTAATTGCAGTTTATGAAAAGCCTCATTTTCTGGAGGAAAAATATGGTTGGCTTTTGGCATCTTTCCACGTCTCTCCTGAAAGCAGGTCTAAATGATCTGTTGAGTTTTACGACATGCCCGAGAGGTAACTACTTGCTAGGTGATGCATGCATCAAGCACACAGGATCCATATACCAGCACCTCTATATACGGTTCCTCAATGCATGTGCATGTGAATAAATGTGCCCAGAGGAAACATGCTCTCCTTAGTAAACAGTGCAGGTGTTTTAAAGGACTTATAGTCATTCTAGCAGAAACTCGATGGCAGAGAGATCCTGTACGCACATACGATAAATGAGCGAGGTGGGCCACATATAACAGAACAGGGAATGGTGTGGACTGAGATGAACTGGAAAGTACACCTTTAGCCACAAGGAATAGGCGTGAGTTGGCTTTAGCAGCTGATAATCTGCATGAATGGGGGTCTCGTGTTGTCAGAAATTTTTAGCTTAAGAAAATCAGAAATCGGTATTTTTGTGCATAATTTCCAAATTCTTTTATGAAAGGACATCACTGGGAGACTAACTCACAAGCCTGGAGGTTGCCTCCAGCCTGGGAGCCTCCAGTTTGCAACCCCAGCTTAAAGGAACAAGTGAGTTTCCCCCTTGAGGCCAAGGAAAGAAACTAGTCAGGAGAGCCAGGCACCACTTCTTCACATGTTTATCACCTGTGCCAACAGCCATAGACATGCCAAAAAAACCCTAACAAGAATTAAAAAGTCAATGTAAAGTATTCCTTGTTTCACATTCACTTTTTACCTTTTTAAAAAGCATGTGTGTGTGTGTGTGTGTGTGTGTGTGTGTGTATCTTTGCTTTATGGAACAGAAAACCTCTATAAAAGAGTCCATCTTTCTCACTGATTTTGGAAGGGGCTGAGGGTCATGATGTCTATTAAATTTAAGGACCCAGAAAAAAATGTTTACATAAAAGGGTTAGGAATCTGTAAAGCTATGCTCCATATTTTACAGTCACTGAAGCAATTCCAGGGAAAGCCCTGCCTGGTGTCCGAGGACAGGCTCAGAAGACTCGACAGTGTCGGACCTGACTGGGCTGTCTGCTCCAGGCTGGCAGTGACGTGAGAGATGACCCAGGTGAGGACCCCCAGGGTTCAGAAGCTCCCTGCATTAGGTTAAAGAAGGCCTGCCAATCTGGGTGCCCTCGAGAGGAAGCTGTCTGAGGAAATTCTCTATAGTGGAGTCCACCTTTAGTCCAGGATTGAGTCTCAGGCATATGGATTCAGAAGTGCTCAAACTCCTTTTAGTTCTGGAAGATGACAGCCTGCTGAGCCCCATGCTGTTGCACATGATCTACCTGTAAGTGGATCTGCAGTGTCAGTATGCTTTCATAGAATTACTAGAGCAGGGAAGAGATCAAGAGAGGGGCGGGGGGAGAGTAGGGAGAACCACTGCCGTACATTAATGTAGGGGATATATACAGTCAATTCCACAAACCAAAGCACTTTAGTCTTGGGAATATTGTCTAGAGGAGGGCACTGGCTCAGGTGTGCAGAAGGCAAAATGGTCCGATTCTTGCTTCTGCCCTAAGGATTCCCATGCGGCACCACTGACAGTAACATTAGCGACTGCGGCATATGCATCATGCACGTTACCTTCCTTTTCCCAAGTGCATGCTTCATGCTTTATTTGCTGTAAATAACCAGTTCTTTTGGCTTGTACTATAGAGTGCACAGAAGGAATAAAACTGGAAATAAATGCCATCGAGGGAAAATAGAGATTAAGAGGGACAGTCTAGATTGGATCTGTAGCATATTATGCTCAATTTCCTGTCCTTTGTAATATACTCATACATATGGATGTATACTACATATAAATATCAATAGATTTAGGGAAAAGTGCTGAAATTGAGTTTGTTTTCTTGAATGTAGTACAAAAATAGCTCACCATAAAATCGATGTTATTGTCTTCATTCCTGAAATGTTCCATCAACTTCTCAAAGCGCTGCTTTTCTCCACAAACCTGAAAACACACATTTTCATCGTGCATGTGAAATTCCAAACATAAGCATCCCAAAATTAGATGCAGAAATTTTAGCATTAATAATCATTTCCAGAATGCCTATTTTTTTCATCTCTCACACTCTATTTACTTTTCTTCTGCGCTAGTTAACTCACAAATAGCAACGTGAGCCAGGACCTGCACTGATCCTGGGTTTCCTTTGCAAGTTCTCCTAAGACTCTGAAGTCAATATCAAGTGTGTTCTTTCCCGTGTTAGCTTTGCATGACCCACCAACTTTTTTAACCTGCATTCGGGATACCAGAATGTTGTTTATGGTAATTTAAAAAAATCACCAGGGTTCTCCTTTTTACAGAAATACCAGGACCAGACATGCTAAGAGATCTTAAAAATTTTGTATTTAAATTCCTTGAAAAACAAATTCAAATTTTGATATCATGTCTAAGCTAATTAAGTAATTTTGGTGCATTAGCTACAATACTGAGAGGTCGATGTTTCAGTTCGTGGTCAAGGCACAGATTGAATCCCCAGGAGGCACTGATCAGTGTTTCTCTCCTCCATGTTTCTCTCTCTCTCTCTCCCTTCCTATCTCTCTAAAATTAATAAAAACATTTTATTGATTATTGGGAAAAAAAAAAAGTCCTCACGGTTGATGGACCAGAATTTCAGAAACAGTAGTTTATACAATATTAGACCAGTTCAGCAATTTTTAACAGGTGTGCTGCAAGAATTTTTAAAACATGCAATACCTAACTATTTAATCAGGGGCACTGGCCTCTTTTCCCTTCAGTTGTCAAATAAAAATGGCAATAGCTAACACAACAATAGCCGTCTGTGTGAATGAATCTAATTGTACCCCCCCCTTTTTTTTGTCAGATTAGCAAAAAAAATATTGTTTTGGTGTGCTGCAAAATTTTAGCAATTAGTTAATGTGTGCCATGAGATGAAAAAGGTTGAAAATTACTGGACTAGCTGATTAAATCCTGAGCCCTAACTACCAGTTGTAAACTGGAGAGCTGGATCATTAACTCTCCAATTCATTCAACCTCGAATTTAACAACACACATAAACTGAAACACAGTTACTATAACTGGGTATCATAGGAAAGGAGCAGGGATTGGTCCACTGACCCTGCATAGCTACAAGGAATAAGGTAATTCCCAAGTAATCAGGCATTGTGTCCAGAATTTTATAGGGCTGAGGAAAGCACATGTGGTAGCCTGTGGATAAAAGAGATGGCATCAAATCCAGAACAAGCAATGTTAGATCAATTTCATGCTGGGTAAAGATCCCCCAAATCATTATACTAGTCTGGTAGGCAGGACTGAAACAGACATTATGAAGAGCTTTGAATGTATATACATTTCTTTAGAAATCATTCATTCTGTCAACAGACAAATCCATGCTGAGAACATGTGTTTTGAAATAGAAATACCTTTAATCTTTACACACACACAAATAGACGTAAATATTTTCCAATTTACAGCTGCTATGAATGTGATGAAAAGAAACCAAATGCACAAAACATTTGCCAACATAGATCCCAGCTTCAGGAAACCTTGATAGAAGGACCTGACTGACCACTCCCTGCGCCCGCTGTAAGAACTAGAAGGGCCCCTTCCTTCTGCTCCATCCAGCCCTGCCCGTCAAGTTTAGACATCCTGCTCACTACGCTGCTGCCAATCTCTGCTGATGGATTCAGGGTGGCGTCTCTGACACTGTCAGGGGAGCAGCAGACCTGAGGCCCCACAGCCCTGCTAATGGAGAGGAAGCGTGCACACCAGATCCACATTTGTTCTATACCCCTTGAGCAATCATTAAATAGGTGTATCCTCTGATCATGGGGGGAGGGAGGGAAGGACGGAGGACGGGAAGGCATGCTTGGGAAAAGGTTGGGAAAAGTCGTGTCCACATCAGAGGAAAGTCGTCATGGCTCAGAGATCACATCTGGAGCTCCCCCCACACACGGTGCAAACAGGACCAGCACGGCCGAACGTGCTGCTTCTCCCCTTGGAAACTAGCCTCGTTGTAGAAGTCGGTGAGGATGAAAGGAATGAGACCACTGATGGTCAGTTATTTCTGGAATCCGCACACTGGGGACCGTCTCAGGCCTTCAGCAAAAGGACGTCAGAGCCGGAGCATGTCTGCACGCACATTTACTGCATGTTCTAGTTTGCTGCACTTAATGTCCATCTGCCAACAAAGGCCAGACAATAGGTGATCTGAAAACTTTTAAGTGAAAAGAAAATTGTACTATGGCAACTGAAATCTGTAATTTCTTGACTTTTATATTCACTGGTATTTCCCAGTCCCCCACTAGCATTGACACCAATCTCCTGTATCAATGCGGGGTAGCCACTGCAGGAGCTGGGGAGGCAGTGACCGTAAGCGACACGGCCACAGGGAGGCGGGGGCAGCAGACGGAAGAGGAGCCCCGCTGGGCACTGGGCCACTCCGTCAGGAGTTAGACTTCTGCTCTAGCCAGGGCTACCAGAAATGAAGTCAACCAGCAGAAAAATAAAAGTAGAAGCCCTGGAGAAGCAGATACTCTACTGTAAAAATATGTCTACTGCTCTGAACTTAACTCTTCATTCATAAATCATTCATAGAACTCATTCTCATGAGAATGAGTTCACCCATCCTGCCTGATGAGCACTGTGTAACGCAGGGGAACGTCCAGCCCTCAGCCCGTATAAGGCCCACAAATCATCTGGTCTGGCCCTGCCAAGGCATTAGGGGTGAGTTAATTAAACATTTGACCAAATAGAGCAGGCTGATTTTTAAGTTGATTATTTTATATGGTCCAAGAATGATGTTACAAATATCCAAATGGCTCTGGGCAGAAAAAAGGTTCCTGACTCCTGGTGTAAGTGACAATGTTCAGGCCGGGACGCTGGAGCAGACCTCAGTTGGCTGACACAGCCACCCATGCCCCAACCCAAGCCCTGTGGGGTCCTAATACAGCTGGGCCTCTTTGCACTTAAAGCTCTAACATTATGGGGTGAGGGGAGATGAGGGCAGAAATGGAACTACATGGAGTACTAAACAGGGGACCACGAAACCTGGGTTATAAGTCACGGCTCTGCCACTGCCCCACAGTGATCTGGGGCAGTGGTCGGCAAACTGCGGCTCGCGAGCCACATGCGGCTCTTTGGCCCTGTGGCATGGGCCATGAAGTTTCAATCGCACTGTACATGCGTGCCCGCACGTGGTCTTTTGTGGAAGAGCCACACTCAAGGGGCCAGTTTGCCGACCACTGATCTGGGTTAACTCAGGGAACCTCCCTGGATTTTGGGTTTCACATCCATGAATCTGAGAGCCTGAGATCACACCCTTGGTTTTCATGGCCTGTTCTAGGAAGCCATTAGGGTCATAGAAGAATACTTTGGAAACTCCAAGAATGGGGGGCTTGGCCGGGAGAGAAAAAGCACAAATGAGAAAGGTTCTCGAACTTCTATCCTCACGTATCCAGCTCTGCTTGGTTACATGAGTTTCCTGGTAAGATTTCTTTTGGAAAAAGAGTTTCATTGAAGGTTTCCATTGCTAATGAAAATTGGGGTGGGGTGCGGGGGAATCCTCTCACTCTATATCTTGAAGCTCTAAGCTTCTAATCTAGGCCTGGCAATACAACATGATATTCCCAAAATGACCAGCCTGGAAGCTAACAAACCAAATTTAGAGAGGTGCACTCGGCTACGCGGGCCCTGAGCACCCCACATAAGGGCCAGAGCTCTAACTAGGGCATGCGCTCACTGGTGCCCCCGGAGCAGATAAATCCTGCCCCGTGCAGATAAGAGGGGCCACACCCAGGATGAGCAAGACACATTTTCACTTCAAAGCAGGACTGAAGCAAAAGCACAGCTTCTGCCAAAAAACAAGTCAACTCTGCTCTCCATCATCTGTGAAAGACATCTCTGAACACTGTCCCGACGCATTTAAATAAATCCGGGGTGGGGTGGGGTGGTTGTTTAAAGCAGTGGTAGGCAAACTGCGGCCCCTTGAGTGTGGCTCTTCCACAAAATACCACATGCGGGCACGCATGTACAGTGCGATTGAAACTTCGTGGCCACACTCAAGGGCCAAAGAGCCGCATGTGGCTCACGAGCCGCAGTTTGCCGAACACTGGTTTAAAGCATCTCTGAAAGTGAGCAGAGGTGAAGGGGTGCTTTCCCTGAAGGCTACCAGTGGAGAAAAGATGGTTTTACGAAAGCCTGGTAATACACGGTGCTATCGTGCTAGCCAGATGCTAAATGAAGGACAGACTGCCGGCCTTCGGCCACTTCTCCACTCCCCTCAAGGTCAGGGACTGTCTTTGGCTCCCCCAGCATCAGCTCCCAGGACACCACACAGAGTCTGCAGCCAGCATGAGGCCGGACTCTCACGAGGAGACTATAAAATACGCTCCTGGGCAGTTATATAAAAATTAAAGGCCCCTTGCTTAAGTGTTTCCTTCTTGCCCTGTTGCCTGGCGCCTGCCTCAATGCCTCCTTTTTCTCTTCTCACAATAGGCCCCTGTGATCCGCAGGGCTCCCTGCAGGAAGGCTGGGGTAGAGGCAAGCCCATTATGACTGATTAGACTGCCTTTCTCGGGGGCTGCTGGGAATGAAAGTTATGTTTTCCTTTCAGGGCCGCGTGAGGTAAACAGCTATTTCATAGACCTGGGTGAAAGCACCTTTCACCTTCTCCCGAGAGCACCAAAGTCAGGGCTCAGATGCCTGATGGCCCGCCAGAAACCGCTTTCTGAGGGGCTCTGTAGCAGCTGGGGGCCCATTAATGCTTTCCCGAGAGGTGACCATCCACTTCAGACAATGACACCAACGGGCTGCCGTGACAGAGCCAACGTGCTGCTGGCTCTCCCTCCTCCCTGGGATGTGAAGGCGGAAATGTTCATCAAACTGAAGCATTCTGAAGCGGAACACCCCGAACTCGCTCCCCTGAAATGAAGACTCATGAAAACTAAACAACTGAACGCATTCTACAATCTATAATCCAAGCCCTCCTTCCTCATAAATAATAAGGTATTCCTATCAATCTTGGACTGGTTATCTGATGATGAGCCAAAGGTTTCATCCAGATAATGCTAAACACCCTTTTGAAAACACCAGTCACTATTCCAGATGTTTTCAAATATCCAGATGTTTGGCACCAGGCACATGAAGCATCCAGATGACTGTTTTACTTTCCATGCACATATTTTGCTGTACTGAATAGGAATCCTGATGTAGACGCAAAGGGCTGGTGAAATCCCTAGAGGATGACTTGTTGACACACCACACCTTAAACGAGAAATGCAGTTTTATCACTCCCCTAAAAAAAGATGGCCTTCATTAAATTCTAGAGTGTACAGCTCCAATAATTCTTCAAAAATGACATCTTTCAGAAGTATTCCTAATATATGACTTTATTTTTTTTAAATTTTTACTGATTTTTAGAGGGAGACAAAGGGAGAAAAGAAGAGGGGGCGGGGGGAGAGACGCATCAATTTGTTGTTCCACTTATTTATGCATTCATTGGTTGACCCCTGTATGTGTCCTGACCAGGGACGAAACCCACAACCTTGGCATATGCCTAATACATGACTTTAATCTTTCTGATTTCAAATGCAAGACTCACATCTCTTGGTCATCAGTGAGGACACATACAGATTCTTTCAGGCTCCTATTCCTACAAGAAAACCAAAGTACTTTCTAATTCTTCAGGAGAGGCTGGTATTTAAATAGCTGCCAGAGAACCAAACCACAAAGGCCTTAGGCATCTCTGGGACAACTTACCAGTCAGACCCCTCAGAAGTAGAAGGCCTATCACTGTCCTTTATTTCTCCCCAGGGCTTCACCCCTTGAACATACCCAATCTGGTCAAGCAAGGCAAGAGACGGGACACAATGACATATTTCTAGTGGTCAACACACGTTCACTAAACCACAGCAATAGTAGGAGCTGTTTACCGCCTGTGGCACTTTCGCCAACAGAACTTGGGACCTGCTCGGGGAACAGATGTCAACCCAAGCTCGCCTCATGCCTGAATCACAACAAATCAATTTAAATTGAACAAAGATGTGCTATGAATTCTGAGCCCTTGAGGACAAGGACTCTTTGTTTGTGAGATCAAAGATCCTAGCCCACAAACAGGCAAAGGCCTGAAGTTTGTTCCCTGTTCTCTCCTCTGCTTTTTCCTGTGCTCTGCTCCAACGCTGGGTCTAACCAGGAGGGCCTTGTTCTTAGCTACCTGCCGCCACACCACCAGCCCCAGACGACAGCAGACAGTGCTGAAAGTGTGGTCCTTGAACACAGGGCCCCTGAGGCCCTTGTACAGAATCTGTGAGCTCAAAACTATGTTTATAATGATACTTAGATGCTGCCAGCCCTTTTCACAGAGCAGATATGTGCAGTGGTAGTGCAGATGCAATGGTGGGTGCCTCAGCATGATCAAGGCAGTGACCCCAAACGACACCAGCAGTCACTGTGTTCATCAGAGCCATGCACTTTCTGTTAAAAAAAAAGCCAGACTCACTCAAGAATGCCTTTGGTGATGCACTAAAATGTTTAATTTTATTTAATCTGAACCTTTGGTTACATTCTACTAATATTCTATATGCTGAAATGGGAAGCCTCCGTAAAGAACTTTTTCTGCATATTAATATATGCTGTCATGAGGACAAGCACATCTGTGATTATTCTAGTTGTAAGAAGAGTTGGTACTATTTAAAAGAATGACCGGCAAATTATAGTTATTCAGATACATTTATTGGGCAGTTATTTTCTTGAAAATGAATGAAATGAGCCTTTTACTTTAAGGAAACACTATTGACAATACAGTGGGGCCTTGACTTACGAGTTTAATTCGTTCCATGACGGAGCTCGTAACTCAAATTACTCGTATGTCAAATCAAAAAGTGAACGAGTGAGACACGTGATGCTGGGCTGGTGTTGTGGCATTCACTGTGACGTTCGCTGTGCCAACTAGCGGTGGGGTATCTGAAGCTGGCTCGTAACCCGAATTTTAGCTCGCAACTCAAAGCAAAAAATCGGCCGAGAGACGGCTCGTATCTCGAAAAACTCTTTAGTCGGGACACTCGTAAGTCAAGGCCCCACTGTATTTGTTTCCAAAAACTGAGCTTTCAAGCAAAAATGAGAATTTTTGAAAACTTGTATCTACCCTGAGCTTCACAGCTTGCCTATATTTAAAGATTATTCTGATGAAATTGGTGGTAACAATGAATGTGATTTTTTTTAAGTGTTGCATTATGAAATATGTCAATATTTAGAATATCTGGATAATTTGGTGAATCAGTATTTTTCAAGTGATCATTGCATGTTGTTGTAAGATTATACATTTGTTCAAGATGCAAGACAGATAAGTAAATCTATATATATGAAAGCCTAAGCGACCAAACAACCGAACGACTGGTCGACCAGTAGCTATGACGTGCACTGACCACCAAGGGGCAGATGCTCAACACAGGAGCTGCCCCTTGGTGGTCAGTGCCCTCCCACAGCGGGAACACTGCTCAGCTGACCAACGGGCACCAGACACAGGGCTCATGGCTGGCGAGCCCGCGGCAGGCGCCCAGGACCAGGATGAGTGGGAGCAGCAAGTGGCGTTGTACTGGCGGTTTCGGCCTGATCCCCGCAGGCCATGCTAAGGGACTCCACGAATCTGTGCACTGGGCCTCTAATATAACAGAATACAAGAAGTTCATTAATATGGTTTCAGATTCCACTTTGCAACTAATCTTTAAGAAACTACTACCTGCCCTGTGTTTGTATAGTATAGTATAGTATCAAAAACACCCTCTATTACTTGAAAATGCTGTTCAAATACTTCCTTTCCATCTGCATACTTGTGTGGAGCTGGACTTTCAACTATTTCAACCAAAGCAACAAAGGGACTAAATGCAGAAGCAGATATGAGCATGCAGCTCTCTTTTATTAATGTAGACTTTAAAAGATGTACAAAAATATAGCATGTGCTACTCTTATGAATTGAATTGTGTCTCCACAAAATTCATGTGAAAGCCCTAACCCTCAATTCAACTGTATTTGGAAATAGGAGGTAAGTAAAGCTAAGTGAGGCCATCGGTTTGGGTTCTTAACCAATGGGATTGGTGGCCTTTTGAGAAGAAAAAGAGGGATCTCTGTCTACACACACGCAGAGGAAAGGCCGTCTGAGCACACAGTGAGAGGCGGCCATCGGAAAGCCAGGAGGAGAACCCAACCATCAGCCTCCATAACTGAGAGAAGACAAGTTTCCATTATGCAAGCCATCCAGTGTATGGTAATTCGTTATGGCAGCTGAAGATGACTAAGCCACTCTTCTCCCTGATTATTTTACTTTCGGTTTTAGAAAATAGGTAATTTCTATAGAAACAGTTAACAATGGCATTTATTATGTTATATTTAATGAAATAAGTAGGTTTATCAAAATTTTATTTAATTTCTAATATGGTAAATACCAATACTTAACCTACATAACAAAAACTTTTGGGGGAGGGGGGTCTTTGGCAATTTTTAAGTGTGTAAAAAGGGGTCCTGGGGACAAAGGTTTGAGAACTACTAGATTACAGAATCACCTCTTTATGCTACAAAGATGATAAAGTCTTAGAATCCAAAAGTTGAAGAAGCAAAACTTGAAGTAGTAAAATTTCTCGCAAGATGTTGGGGAGTCAACCTCATCATATAAAGACCAACCACATCTGCTATCTCTCCACGGAGATTAGTCACACCATTCAGAGACAGATCAGGTTTCCCTATGTAGAAAGGAGCCCCCCCCATCAATTAGACCCCCCCTTCCCCTCTCGTGTCTAACAAGGCCAGGGATGTGCCCACCTCTGTCCCAGGGAAGCTCATTACAAGGCTAGGCATTCTTTTCCTAAAGCCGAGTGAACATTAGATTCCAAGCAGAAACATGAGCACATGGCAGACACAGTTCTTCCCCACGTGGTCCACAGGATATGTGTGCCCCAGAGTTCAGGGAGAATCAGACTCAGTGAACTCGCCCAGGTCAACAGACACATCCTGGAACGCCTGACACTTTATACTATCAAGCAACTGAGAACAAATACGCAAACAACACAAAGATCTTCATCTTTATCCAAAGGACTAAACGTGTCCTTGCCTACCACGTAGACTGCACTATCTCCTAGGCTTACCGCCCCTATTCCTGGAAAATGCTTCAACATGGAAAATTCAGTGTTGTCCTTAGCGGTGGAGCAGTAAATGTGGGGTACCACATGTGTGGCTGGTTCATTTACTGGTGGGAAAGGAGCCCTCATTTTCCACGGCCCAAACCAAACTGCTGCCACAAACCAGAGCCATAGCTCATGTTACCACGATTGGCCATTTCCAGTCTCCAGTGACGCAGAGCTGAGGGGGAAAGTCCCGTTGGGGCTCAGCTGTAGGAGGAGGGGTGACTGACAGTGATGGTGAGACCATAATTGGGGAACTGCGGAGCCATTTTCCTCTACCGAGTATTCCAGTCAATTGTTGTGAATGAAATCTAAGTATGACTATATAGCCTTGGCAGATTGACACAGAGAATGAAAGACCTGGGCCGGGGCCACACGCACCACTGCGGTGAAAGCAATAAAGAACGGCACTGAACAGAGAGCAGAACAGAGTCTGGGGCTGGAGTATGATGTGATGGAGGAGCTGGGAACTGAATGACCTGAATAATGACTCCATAGCTCAGCCTTTCAAACACTGCACAAGCCCGAGACGCTTCCACGCACAGGCCTTCCTGGTGGCAGGTACCAACCGTGTGCCCAGCACAGCCAGCTCACTTTCTGGCTGAGGAAGCAGCAGGCTCCCTTGACACAGTGCAGGTTTTTAAAAATGAGTGGTTATAAAGGGAACCGGGAACGGAAGTCACCACGGAGACTAAAAATCACAGCGACCTATTTTTATTTTAAACTTGTTACTATTCTACCAGCTGGCCTTGGACCCATTCCTTTTTGTCCTTATTTGTAAATTTTAGTACCTATCATTTCAATATCTAGGTTTTTATACCTGCAGTCAAAGAAACACTAAAACCCTTTCAGATGGAACTATTTGAACATATATGCATAATACATAGCATTCACCAAGGCATGTGTAGACAGAATTTTATGCAGAAACATAAAACTGTAGACTTGAAAGGGATAGAGAGACCATCTGACTAGCTTGTCACCTAATGCAGGAACTTGCACCATAAGATACCAGACCCTCCTGGTACCCTCTCATCCTCTGGACTATTCTTTGTGTTGTGTACTGGTCTCTTCCGAGCATCCTCCTCACCCATACTAGCCTAGCTCCTTATTCTTCCAGATGGGTGCCCCTGTGAGTTCCCCTCCTTAGTGACAATCCCCTATTCTACTTGGATCACACACACACACACACACACACACACACACACACACACACGTTCCCTAATCACTTCTGTGTAAGCCTGTTCTCTCTTCATGGTCTTCAGAACTAAGAATCTGATGTCGGGCACTCTATCACCACTGAAAAATATAAATTTAATTTTTTAAAAAAGCTTATTTTCTTCAACTGAAAAAAATTTCCCAGATCATATTTGTTCGTGGTTGTGCTACTTTCTTTGTAATTAAATGTATAGGATTTGACTAGATTCTTATTCTCCTTTTATGTCCGTCCCCATATTCATCCCGTCTCTCACTGACTTTTCTTCAATTTTCGTATCCATTGTCATGGCCACAAACTTGGTCCAGGCCCCAGTCACTTACCACCTGAAATAGCTATTTTCTAAACTCCTGCATCTCCTTCAAGTATTTCATGCAAAAAAAATAAAAAAGAATAAAAAAATATATGTAAATAAATAATAAAGTATTTTATGCAAAGCAGAAACTTATAATTACATAAAATATCCTTCTTAGATTTCCATAGAATCAAATGGAATAGATATAAAGGCACTTTATAAACTGTTAAGTACTTTATTATTGTTAGTTGCTCTCTTTTCCTTTTTCTTTTCCCTCCTACTTTTATCAGTCTTCCAGTTGAGATTTTGTTTTATCACAAGTTTCAAATCGCTCACTATTACTTTCTCAGCAGCTTCATCATGCTGAGCTTTACTTCATAACGAGGGTCCCAGGCAGATGTTTTTTCTTGTCAACCAGCACGTTTATTCTGGCTTATGCTGCTCCGAGACAGATTTCATGCCAGTCTCTTCTTCTGTTCCCAGAATTCCCTCTGCCAACCAAGTTAAGTCTCTTCCTTCCTTTATAATTCTGTGCAAGACCTATCCTTTCTCTCTGGGCCTTAACAAACAGTGCAGTTTTGTTCTGAATTTTACTAATAACTTCAAACACCCCAATAATCCACCCAATCCATAACTATTCCAATTGGTCTGCTTTTTGGTAGAAAATTGAGGGTGTGTATGAACAGGTGTAAAAAGTGTTTGGTATGTGATAGATAACATGTTATATAAGGTTGACTATGAACCTTGGAGTTAAATGGATCTGTGTAAAAATCACAAGGTTGCCATTTACTAATGTGTCAGTAGGCCTATTTACTCTGAATCTCTTTCCTTATTCTGAGGGTAGATCTCAGAATTAAAGTAACATACACTACCCTGTTGACACTCAGCAAACAATAACAATGGCCTTACTGTGTCTATAAATGTATAAGCCTATTTTGTACACATGACATAATAAAGTTACTGGCTAATTCTTACAACCTAAAATAAAATAAAATAAAACAAAACAAAACAAAATAAAAAATAAAATAGATTCATGAGCTTTGCTCTTGTTTTCTTTCTGAAGATGATTATTTTCTAGTTTAAAATAAACCAACCAAGCAAAACCCTTATGTATTGGCTATGAAACCTGAATAAATAAAAATGTGCTTATGTTTTACAAGTATTTAAAATTCAAATGAAATCTGAACTTGACTCACATAGGAAATCAAGCTCAACAAGCATAGTCATTGACAGTAACACCTAAAACTTTAGTTTAAATTATAATAGAGAATAAAAATAAAATATAAGCATAATTCTTATAGTTTTGAATTACTGTCTTCTGGTTGTTAACATATCAGACATTTGATCCTTAATTAAATATCTACTAAAGCCAGCCCTATCTTTCTCGGGGTAATATAAATTTTTGTGAGACAAAAGTTTTGTCAGACCTTTTATTTTCTGTCAAATTGTCCTGATCTTAGAACAGTGCTTTTTCCACGGTAAGAAATACATTTGCCCAATCCCTCCTCAGAAGTTCCAAAGAATTTTAGTTTTGTTTAACGCAGAAGAAACGGTTCAGAGTTAAATGAACCGTTGTGAATGAAATCTAAGTATTTCATTCTTAGACCAGGGCCTTTATTTTTGGAGACATGTTACACAAAGACAACTGAGCTTCTTTAGAGAAGAGAAAGCTAGTCATATGAAACTCGACTAGAAGGAAAAATCTCACCCCACACAATAGGGACATTTAGCCATGTGAGGCATGATGTTGCTCCTCAAACATTACAAGCAGCAGAAGTAAACACACACACAAAACAGAAGCAACCCCACCACTCCAAACCCTTTCGCTAATTTAGGGAGGGCCTGTTACTATGCAGAAGTACATCTTTGTGCTGTTACAATATAGACACACATATTATATATGTATATGTACATATATATGACATATATATGACTTATCTTATTCTTTTCCTAGTTAACATATCTAAATAGGCATTTTCCTATTTTAACAGCTCTATTTGAACCTAGAGGCTTATTTAATGGGATGGTTACTATAGCCCTGGGTCTGGGGCTTAGCCACTGCCTAGCACTGGACTTGATGACCACTAACATAACCTATAATCCAGAATTATTTAACATTTTAAAACAATGACTTCTATTTTTACTTTGAAATTGAATAAATACAGAAAACTAAAGTAGCCCTGACTGGTGTGACTTGGTTGGTGGGAGAGTCATCCTGTGCACAGGTCACAGGTTCAATCCCTGTTCAGGGCGTGTACCGGAGGCAGCCTATTGATGTTTCTCTCTCTCTCCCCCTTCCTCTCTCTCTAAAATCAATAAAATCATGTCCTTGGGTGAGACTTTAAATTAAAAAAAAAAAAAAGGAATGCTTAAGTATACTTAACACATTGCAGACCAGTAGTTTTATTGCTAGCTTTACCCAGTGGCCAGATAGGTTTCTATTGAATGAGTACAAAAAATGTTTTACATAAATGTTAAAGGCACGCTTTAAAGTTAAATACCCATTGCATTTTGAAATTATTTATTACATATTCTTACAACCTAGTATCTTTTTAAAGTATAATACTCTGTAAAACACTGTGTAATATGTAGTGAGAATTCTCGTGATCCGTCCACAATGTGCTAAGTCCCAAGATACTTTTTTTAAAAAGATCCTTACTATTCAAGTCAGGGTGCAGTGAGGGAGAAACAGAATAGGGAGGCAGTTCATACCGTAAAAAGAAACCAAGGTGACCCTAAAATAGACCTCTAACATTACTTTGCAGACATGAATTCCAGAACGGCCACTGAAAACCTCCCGTTATTGTAACCGTTTTTGGAGTTGGTGACGATACTGCCTCAGCTAAGAGTTCCAACTCCAGTCCCCTCATCAACTCACAGCAAGTGCTTCCCAGCACCCTTATGCACCTTACAACCATAGCAACACCTGACCGTCAGGGCAACAGTGCCCACGTGGAGGCTCCATGCCTGGGGACCTCCGCCAGCTGGTTTAGATTCCATGAGGTACTACAGTGACACACAGCACCCACTGCTTTTCCTTGAGGTCTTTCATTATCTTCCCAAAATATGAAGTAAGGGCACACATGCCAACTGCCTTACAGTTGGCAAAGGGCACAGGATTTAGAAATGGCATTTTTACACGAGTAAAAATAACAAGCAAACAACACCCTGTGTGTTATTTTTTTAAGTGGCTGCTACGAATAAATAGAAAACTAGGCTCACTGCTGTAAAAAATTCATGCAGGCTTGTAGAGAGAATGGAGGGTCTGATTAAAGTCGGGATGAAAAGCAGAGCTTCTCTACAAACATTTGCCAGTGACCACAACAATCTCATCTGTCCCGCCTACCACTGTCCTCTTGCACTTTCTCTTTCTTTTTCTTGTGTTTTGAAGCTCCTCTCCCCCCCTGCCATGGCCCATCAAAGGAAAGTCCTGAGGATGTTAGAAGTGAATGAATACAGCAGCTGAGGGAACAGATGACTGTCAATGAAAGCAGAGGCCCACGAAATGAGAAGTATGAATGGCAAAACTTCTGAAACCAATCTCAGACCCTGACCACACCCTGTTCTATCAAAGTGACCTCATGCTGAGCTCAGTGCCAACTGACTTTTGGAGAAAAATATAACAGCTATTTCTTTACCAACCAAGAGAGTTGACCTAAATAGCTAATGCTTGGAGAAGACTGGGAAACACATGTCCTACTGCTGCCCTTTGCTAACTGTAGGCTACATGGCAACATGAAGACTTCGGAATATGCAATGAGGTTTTCCCCTGATCTGCCCCTAAATTTCTATCTCACCTTTTATTTATTTATCTACTAGAGGCCCGATGCACGATGCACAAAAATTTGTGTACTTGTGGGGGGGGGGGGGTCCCTCAACCTGGCCTGTGCCCTCTCGCAGTCTGGGACCCCTCGGGGGATGTCCACCTGCTGGCTTAGGCCCACTCCCCGGGGAATCAGGCCTAAGCTGGCAGTCAGACATCCCTCTGGCAGCCCAGGAGCCTGCGGGGGATGTCCACTTGCCAGCGGGGAGCAGGCCTAAGCTACAGTCGGACATCCTTAGCGCTGCTGAGGAGGTAGGAGAGGCTCCCACCACCACCACTGTGCTGGCAGCCGTCAGCCTAACTTGTGGCTGAGCTCCTGCATTGAGCATCTGCCCCCTGGTGGTCAGTGTGTGTCATAGTGACCAGTCATTCTGCTGTCAGGGTCAATTTGCATATTACCCTTTTATTATATAGGATTTATTAATTTATGTTAATCTTCACCCGAGAATATTTTTTTCCCATTGCTTTTCAGAGAGAGTGGAAAGGAGGGAGGGAGGGAGAGAGAGAAACATCAATGTGAGAGAGATACATCGATTGGTTGCCTCCCACATGCACCCCAATGCACCCAAACCGGGGCCAGGGATCTAATTTGCAACCCAGGTCCATGCCCTTAAATGGGAATTGAACTTGCAACCCTGTGGTGCATGGGCCAATGCTCTAACCACTGAGCAAGATCAGCCAGGGCCCTGTCTCACCTTTTTAAGACTAAAGATTCAAGGCAAATTAAAGTCCTTGAAGCTTTATTAACCCTTTGCGGTCATTTGTCTACTCTCAGCCACCAAAGCTTTTTTACAGTTCCGGTCGTATGTCTGCTCTCAGCCACCACAGCAAGGAACTGTACGAATCTTAACTCTATTCATTCATGTATCAGTTCATAATTTCTCTGAAAGCTCTTAAGTGTCTAAGCAACCTTGTCACGAACCAAAACATTGCCCCGACAAATCGGAGATATCGAAACTCAATATAAACAAACGGTTGTTCCACACTCGCAATGCAAAACACCGTGGTGAGTCAGTCGCCTTTTGAGAGTGAAGAAATCGACCAGCTTCGGAGATACTTTGCAGAATTTCAAATAAAGCTTTACAGATTACGTTTAACTGTAATTAGGCATTCTCGCTTGTTAAGATATTTCAAAATAATACTCCAAAATGGCAAAAAGAAAGTTACCGAAAGAAGCGTACTGCGAATCTGAAAGTAACGATGAAGAGTTTTATTTTGGCACCTTGAATACTGACTCTGACGTAGAAAGTGATAACGTTTATAGTGATTCTACTAGTAGTGACCTAGTTCCAAAAAAGAATTAATAAATCTTGTTTATCCTTCATAATCTTGCATGTTATGTATCACTGCTCTTTCAATGGAAATTAATTCCGACCAGTACGTCACCCATGTCCAAATTTAATACGACCTCAAAGGGTTAAGTTCTCACCTTCTTTGTATAAAATGACATCTTTACCTTACATATAAAAGGGACTTCTCAGATATGATTAAGACTCCTGAGATGGGGAGGTTATCTTGGATTATCTAGGTGGGCCCAATGTAATCTCAATGGTTATTAAGGGAAGGTGCCCAGAGAATCAGGGTCAGAGAAGGGGCCACAAGCCAAAGAATGCTAGCACCTTCTAGAAACTGAAAGGCAAGGAGATGGGTTCCCTAGAAGAATGTCACCCTGTTGACTAATTTTATATGTCTGACCAACAGATGTGTAAAGTATAACATTACTTTGCAGACATGAAAAAAAAGTGTTTTAAGCCACTAAGTTTGTGGCAACTTATTACAGCAATGATTAAGAACTAACATACCTTCTCCATCCTAAACTTGGCTCAGGCACACATGCCAATAGAAAACGTCCTTTGAGAGCTCCTATCCCATCTGCCCTCCTTCCTCTACTTCCTCTTAGTTAGCTGTTCCTCCTCCTTGCAAAGCACTGGCATTTATCGTTATAGAGCCTAGTACAGCCGTGGGCAAACTACGGCCCACGGGCAGGATCCGGCCCGTTTGAAATGAATAAAACTAAAAAAAAAAAAAAAAAAAAGAGCGTCCTCTTTTATGTAATGATGTTTACTTTGAATTTATATTAGTTCACACAAACACTCCATCCATGCTTTTGTTCCGGCCCCCCCCCGGTCCAGTTTAAGAACCCATTGTGGCCCTCTAGTCAAAAAGTTTGCCCACCCCTGGCCTAGTACTATAACAGGTAAAATATTTACATTTCCTTAACTAGACTGGGATGCTCTTTCTTAAAGGTAGGGTCTATGTCTTACTCATTTTTCTTCTTTCCAGTGTTTATCAGTGTTTCAGACACACAGGGGCATGCAATACTCATAAAAATGTTTCCAGTAAGTGAGCATGACTCATCCCTTAATGATCAGCAGCCTCCACTTCCTTACGAGACGATAAAGACACAGATGCCAAAGAAATAACTAGTTCATTACCAGGGGCTCAGAAATCCTATGTAAACAGCTCCTTTCTCCTCTGGAAAAGCTGTTAAAATAGTCAGCCCGTAGGACACTGGCTT
Source organism: Myotis daubentonii (assembly GCF_963259705.1). Lineage (NCBI taxonomy): Eukaryota > Metazoa > Chordata > Mammalia > Chiroptera > Vespertilionidae > Myotis > Myotis daubentonii. The sequence goes on from NC_081846.1 coordinate 61,947,134, forward strand.
GAAGGAAGGAGTAGCCTTTCTACCACTAATGAAAAAGTTTACTAGTATAAAGCCAAGTATTGGGTTGAGTGAAGAAGAGAGAGACAATAGAAGAGGACCAACTAGAGATATATTAGTGTTTCTCAAAAAGTTATTGAGGTGCCCTGGCTGGGAAGCTCATTTGGTTAGCAGCAGTTCTCAACCTGTGGGTTGCGACCCCTTGGGGGAAGAACAACCCTTTCACAGGGGTCGCCTAAGACCATCCTGCATATCGGATATTTACATTACGATTCATAACAGTAGCAACATTACAGTTATGAAGTAGCAACGAAAATAATTTTATGGTTGGGTCACAACATGAGGAATTGTATTTAAAGGGCCAGAAGGTTGAGAACCACTGGGTTGGGGCATCGTCCTGATACGCCAATGTTGCAGGTTCAATCCCCGGTCAAGGAACATACAAGAATCAACCAATGAATGCATAAGTAAGTGGAACAAGAAATAGATATTTCTCTCTCTTTCCTCCCCGCTCCTTCTTTGAAATCAATAAATAAAATGTTCTTAAAAGTTATTGAGGTGAATTGTTTTTTCCAAAAAATAACCACAGCAATCTCTCCCACCCATGTTCTTCTGCACTGTGGCCCTCACACTCCACCATCAAGAAGTGAGGTTATTACCTTCCCTTTGCATCTGGGTTCACCTTAGTGATTCACTCGTAAGCAACAGATTGCAGCAGAAGTGACACGGACGTCTCCTGAGACTGATGCAGAAGATATTTCAACTTCTGTCCCTTTAAATGCCTGCTCTCCGAATGCGCTTCCCTGTTCACTCCTTCCGGGAAGCCAGCTGTGATCTATGGCAAGCTGCAGCCACGTGGAGTTCTACGTGGAGACATCGTGGCTGACAGGCTCCATCCACCACTGAGTTCAGCCTTTGAGTCATCACAGCCCAGAAACTAGACAAATGAGTGAAGCCACTTTCAAATGAATTCCTGCCTCCAGACGATCAGATCTGCCAGGACAATCATCCCTGCCATGCCCTGCCTGACTTCCTGACCCACAGAATCTAGGAGCCTAATAAAACTAAGTTTGGGGTGATTTATTATGCACAAGCAATAACAACAATAGTTAATAAACAGTCCAAAAAATCATTACTGTGACTTTGCTTCCTGATCCTAGGAAGACGGACTGGCTAGTGAAGAGCCTCAGTGAATTAATTTAATCTAATTCTGGCCTGATACAGTGAAATATACACATGCTCTAGGACGGTAGCTCCCTAGTTTGAGATTGAGAGAATACATTGCTCATAGTTCAATGAGAGACTGGGGGGGAAAAAGGACACTTCCCTCCATGTTGAAAATTTTACCACTGAAGGAATTACCCGGCTGGTCTTGTGCTGGATTTATAACACTACACCCACAAATATTCAAGAGGTTAGATTAGCTGGGACTAAACTCAGAGGGATGCTGGAAGGGCACCAAAATGTCTGCTCTCCTTCCTGCGCAATTGGGTCCACTGTAAATAAAACCTGACAGGCTTTCTTAAATCAACTTAATAATGTGAAGCACAAGTGCTTTCAGATGCCCAGTAGCAAACCACATCAGCTTTCTGAGGAAGCCTTCTAGCAAGAGGCGAAAATAATAATGGATGCTGCCAAGAGGGCCACGCACAAGAGCGCTGGTGGCCTTGAGTGACTCACTTCCCAGGGCTCCATCCATCGATCCTGGAAGGTCAGAGGGGGAAGGAGTTGGGGTTTTAATAACCAAACTCCAGCCTCAACTGACTCGTGAGAGCCAGATGCTGTCATGTTGGAAGCAGATGAGAACACAGTTATAATCGATCTGGAATCCTGATGAATTCCAGGTGCACGTCCAGCAGCCTGGGGGAGCTGGTAGCTCAGAGCCCGCAGAGGGCATTATTACTGTCATAGGAGGCTATTCTGTTGCAGAGTCTATGGGGCCTCGGGACTTTTTCCCTCTGATTTCAAATGGGAGTATCTTTTTTTCCAGAGACAATTTCTCAGATATATCAAAGGATATAATGGAAAAAACTAGGAAGACCAAGGAAGTTAGGAGATCAAGGTCAAGGTTCCTAAGGAAATTGGATTAAATATGGTACCTATAACTCTCCAGTTGATGTCCTTAACCAGTAAGTGCAGTTTCATGACCCAGCAGATAGCTAGCCATGGTCCATACCATTTGAGAGAGAAGAGAAAGCATGACCAGGATCCCAAATAGATTCATGGTGGCTGGACATCGAGGCACAGCATGGGAGTCCAGCCACATCGGAGGAGCACCTGCCCATTTTCCAGGCCTGTTTCTCCACATCCTCCAATCAACCTTTTCCTCTGCACGGTAGAATCAGTTTCTCCTTCTTGCAGACAAGATCCTGAACTAATGCAAACACCGAAAGAATGACCGTGCTTTCCAAATGTCTTTTTTCCCTACCTGCCAGGCCAAACGCTCAAAAATCTATATTGCCATGCAAATAGGAACATATCCTTTTAGGGAAGATGGTGATATGCTTTCCATGTGGATAAACTAGCCAATGAAAACAAACATGACTCCTTGTTCTCACCCTGGTCCTCAATTCAGGACCATACATTTTCATTAGGAGATGCTTCAACACCAAAACCAGATGCTTTAATTCCATTTGAAAAACAATGAAAGAGAATAGAATTCAAAGAGAAATTAACAGCTGACAACAGTTTAGTTTTCATCTACTTGCTACACTCACATGGTCAGATATGTCACAAACCATGATTAGTACAAGTCTGCCATCTGAATCTATGTAATTACAACTAATTTATCATCATATACATTGAGGTGCTTACTCAGTAACATCAGGCATAGGCCCCAACCCCCCACACCCACCAAAATGCAGGCCTTGGGTTCATAGTCTTACCACCATCAGGTATCATTCGATTGGAAGTGCTTCCCACTTTCCTAAAACATGTACTTCAGATCTCATAAAACATGAGCAACATTCTTTGGGGGGAAAAAAACCCCACAAAAAAACTTGCTGGTATTCTGATTAATTGAAATATGAGGAAATGGTGTAATCCTACATGAAAACCTATCAAGAGGTAAAAGATACCTTCTTCAATTTACATTTGAATTAAGGAGTGGTGGCCAAATAGGGCAGAATGAATTTGTTTGCTCAAGAAATAGATGGGGGGAGGGAGACCCAGCTATATACATACAATGGGTGGTCTTTAAATTTTCCTTTAGCATCTGGTGCCACGTTTCAGCACTGTGCTAGGCTGTGCTCTGTGCAAAGGGTCTGGTTACTCTAATGCATCCTACTTTATGCAAAAATGAATACTGATGCCTGATACCCCATTCCCCACTGTAAAAACAGGGATCACCCCTCTGGCAATGATTGGAATCCCAACTTACTAGATCATCTTCTTGAGGGCAAAGACTCCTCTGGCCACTCCCTGGTCTCCTGGTACCTGGCATGGTGCTCTCTCTGCCAGGGGCAGCTCAATAGGTATTACTCACTGACCAAAACCCTACTTACACAGGCGTCTGAGATCATAGGACAACTTTTCCTAATCAGGAACAGCTGGCTCCCAAACCACCCTAAACCCAGAAGATTCCAATGACATTTTGGCTAAAAAGATTACAGAATACACCCTTCACTATGATGTTTGAGGGGAAAAAAGATCCACTCACATAAAGATGGGAATAAAAGAAAACAAAAACAGGCAGAGACTTAAAAGACTGGGCTGTGAGTGGTATTTACATTAAAAAAAAAAAAAAGATCAATACAAAAACACTGTTTTTACCCTAACACTGAAAAGGTAAATAGGATGATGCTCTTGTGACATATCCATAGGAAGGAAGTTTTCAGGGACAGGCTCCTGCCCTGTCCTCATTCATGGCGATGAGAATAATCCCTTTGCTTGGTCTGGCCACATGCGCACCATGGCTTGAGGTTAATGCAGGCCAATAGCGCACACAGAGCCAGCTCTGTCCTTGTCCCTTCTCCCACATGGCACAGCTTCTTGTAGATGCAAATGCCAGCCAAAGGAGAATCAGAACTTGAAACACCCACCATTACTCACTTATAAGTAATTACAGAAAAGAGGCAGATTTTAGTTAAAGCTCTAAAATTTCGAAGTCAAAATTAATTAGTTCTCATCGTGACTAGCCAGTTATTAGATTTAGAGGATTACTTTTTTTTTCCCATCTAAGTATACACTACACCCTAAATGCCTAAGTCATAAATGATTCTGACACCTGACAGCTAAAACTCAATTCTGCAAGTATTTGTGTGCCTACTATGCATAAGAAAGGCATTCTAGCTAACCTAAGAAAAAGCAGAATTAACATTCCCCTCATACATTACTGAATTTAATTAATACTGATTCTATACCTTCATAATTTTAGAACATCATGTGTCCTGCAGTATAATCAGATGCTCGTTATATAGCTCATTTTATAACAAGGCTCACTGATAACTATATAGTACGTGCTTTTGACATGAAAAAGACTTGCTCTTTTCATATATTCAAAGGAGGCAGGGTGGGGAGAATGGTCCCAAGGTCCTGTCTAACTCAGCATTTCCCTCAGGAGATCCACACAGAACTGGGCCCAAATATCACCCGAAAGGAAGTTCAAAATAAGGCGCACCAAACCCCGATCCTGGCTCTGTCCCTCACCTGGCTATGTGATCCCGGGCCAACATGCATTGGAATCTTAGCTTATTCTTTTGTAACAGGGAGATATTAGTATTTGTCTCACAGATGTTCATTCAGAATCCAGTGATTTCCTGTGTGTACCAGGCACAGCCCCTGGCCTATCGTAGGTCCTCAATAAATCCTAGCCGGGTTCTACTCCGGAGGCTCCCAGGAAAGATGGGAGAGAGTATGGAAGTCCCCTGAGATCCGGATTGTAATCTAGCTTCTGGGTATTAATCCAGAAGCATCTGGAGTCAAATGGGATTGACAGAAAAGGCACAGCTTGGCTCACGGTCCCATGGTAACCTGGTTACCTGGGGCTCCAAGTGCCTTCAATTACTTTTGCAATGTCTCCCCTCAAAGCAGCCTCAGATGTGGGGCACATTCCAGGGGATCCAACAGGCACTCTCCTTGGCTCTGTAATGCTGCACACCGCCGCTAAGGGAAACTGGCTATTATTCCAGTTTTGAGGTCTTGGTACCAAGGGTGTCCTATTATTCATACGTAATTGTTTCTTCTTTTGCCATCATTTAATTCCCATGGTCAACCATGCATATCCATTGGTTTACTGTTTTCCTGGGAAAGCATCACCTGTTTAAGATTACAAACTGCTAACATCAGTGTCTATATATATGTGATAAGTTTTTCATAGCATTCAGCAAAGTAATGACAATACATATGATTTGAGGAAAAGAACTATGATGAATGAGTTCATGAAATTTACATGGTGGATGCTCAAGTATCAACCATAATGAAAACCACATACATTTAACAAAACCTGTTTTCAAACTGCCTATGCCATGTTCTCCAAAGGAAAATGAGTACAGCAAATAGTTTTTAACTTTTCTTGGCTATGAGACACCATTCCACTTAAGCTATGTAGACTAAGTTCATTGCTACCCGCTCACTGACGTCTTAGAAAAGTAACTATTATACCCCTTATACCCTAGAATGAATAAAAAAATTAAATCATTCTATTCAAAGATGTCCAAACGTAAGATGTTTGCGTGAGGATTCTTTTTAAAACTGAAAAGTATCCTACCTCCTTAAAGTTGTCAAATGCTGATAAAATGATTTCATGCCCGCCTCTGACAAGACAAACGGCTGCCAACAGTTCTAACACAAGGGCTTTTGTTCTGTCAAAACAAGAAGAAAAAGAAAAAACCACGAGTCAGTGAATGTGACAAGATGAATCAGCTGTTCCTTGCATCCAAGATCAATATAATAAAATATTTGTCTGTATGCTTTGTAAACTTTTACTAAGGTATACTTACACTAACGTTCATATTTAAACCTTTACCTATCTCTAGATTTATCTAGGGTAGCAAATTTGGAAGGCATGTTTCCCACTCTCTAAGTTACAAATTACTCACTAATGAAAATTAATTCTGGAAAGATTCATCTTTTAGTCCCATGATCAGATGACTCAGTACAGTGTGGCTGAAAAGGTTTATTAGTGATCTAAAGACAAAAGGAAACTTGGGAATATTCAAGAAAACAACCCACTGTTAAATATTGTCTCTGGTTTTAGAATCAGAGACATAACATTTGCCAAGAAAGTTCAAAATCGATTGAAATTAATGCCCTACATTTCACATCTGCTAATTTGCACATGGCGCCAGAAAAATCCCCTACGACAATGCAAGTTTCCATCCTTTCTTCTTCCTCTGCAGGAGGTGTGAAAGGATCTGGATTTCAGCTCTACTAATACGAGAATATTTTCTGTAACTCAAGGAAAGAAAATAAAACTCCATCTGAAATATTTTTAGGAGAACCTAGCGATACATTCCAAGCTTCTTAATACAATGTCAAGGACAGCACTGTTTCTTCATCTTAAGATGACTTCAGTGTTTCACCATTTTCTGGAATAAAATCTATTACTGACCTCTAAACAAAAACCATTCTGATAACCCACAGCGTCAGTCATCTTAAGGAAGATGAATAGTGACTTCCCGTGGGGGAAGACAGGGACACAGAAGCATGACTACTTGGGATTCTTGTAAACTAAAGAAGCAACCATGAAGTTACAAAAGCTTTAACCCAGGGAAGTCTGAAGCCATAATATTAACATCTAAATAGGACTTCTTGCTTTGCATTGCGTTCCAGATCAGAAAGGATCTAATTTATAACCAGATTTCTTTACTTGAATTAACAGTTTTCAGATAGGTATTTTACATAGAGGTGTCTGATAAAGGGAAATAACACATTTCAAATGCAGAGGGCCTCACCAGAATGTAAAACATATTAGAATAACTAAAATAAACTGATGAAGGCAGGCTTCCAGAAGTAATCTGTGATGTGAATAATATGGGGCACCGGCCTTTATAGGAAAGTGAATATAAAGTGAAATCTGGCCCTGGCTGGTTGGTTCAGTGAATAAGAGTGTCAGCTCCCACAGGGCAGGGTCATGGGTTCGATTTCCAATCAAGGGCACGTGCCTGGGCTGCAAGTTTGATTTCTGGCCCCAGCTGGGGTGGGTGTGGGAGGCAACCAATTGATGTGTCTCTCACATCTATGTTTCTCTTTCTCTCTCTCTCTCTCTCTCTCTCTCTCTCTCTCTCTCTCTCTCCCTCTCTCTCTCCCCCCCCCCACCTTCCTTCTCCCTCCCTCTCTTTAAAAATCAATGGAAAAAATATTCTCAGGTGAGGATTAACAAAACAAATCTGCATGCACAATTATTGTTTTGTTTGTGTTTCACTTTTGGTAACAAAAGTTACAGATCTAAATGTTGAAGTGAAGTGTGGACAAGGGATCATGGTTCTAGTTAGCTTTTGGCAATACCTGGTAAGTCTGTATGAGGACTGGCAACCTGGCAACCTCATGCTCTCCACCAAATTTTGCTAAATTTGCAAGGATGCTGAGAACTAGGTCTCAAAAGGAATGAAAGCTTAAAGAGAAGAGAGAAGGGCTGGAATTGTCACCAGTTGCTCGACTCTGCCACATGTAAGACTCTCACTCAGCTGGTCTACATAGCAAGGAGTCTACTGGTAATCTTATTTCAGGGAGTCACACTTGCAAGTTTCCAAACTCTAACTTTGTTAAGTGTTGACTAGCTCTCTGCTTTCCCTACTTAGATTTAAACTTGTACATTGAAAATCAAGCTTACCTTGGATTCTTGTTGTTCAAGCTTAGTGCAATCTCGTTGACAGCATGTGGATGAGACATGACCATGTTGAAACCATACTGAAATTAAGGTGGAAAAAAAAATAAGGTATTAGGAGTCAACCTAGAAGCTGTCAATGTTGATAAAAACAACCCCCTAACGTTTCTACCTAATGTAATTTCTTCCATCTTTAAATGCATTCAGGACTCCAGTAATCAGTGTCTGAACATATTTCCAGGAAAAAGTTCAGGAATGATGTTACTATCAAGGGGCCCTATTTCCATATTTTATGAATAAACTATATGATCCTCTTTATTAAAAGGGTGAAAAAGCTCCAGCCCATTGATTCTCAATCCTGGCTGCTCATTAAAATCACCTAAGAGAGTAAACAAAACAAACAAAACAATGAATTTCAAGGACGGGACCCTGGCATCTGAATTTTTTTGACGCTCTCAGAAGGACTCCACCGCTCAGCCAGGATTAATAACCACTGCATCTACTCCCTTCTCTGTGCCATGGCGAACAGGACAAAAAGCCTAGGAAAACTTGTGTCCCGCAACCTTCTACAAAATGAAGCAAGTTCAATAACAGGCTCAAGAATCATTCTTGATTCTGCTGAGTTGAGGAATTATTCCTTTTTCTCTTAGCTCATGACTTTATTTCCAGTGACAGTGAGAAAGTATTAGCAGAAAAAGCTTCCGAAAGTCTCCACCATCACATGAATCCTCCCCACATAGATCTTCGGATTACCTCCTCACCGCTTCCTCAAGATGAATTCTCTCAAGCTCCAATCTAAGGTCAAGTCCCCACTTGAGTCCTTTATTCCTGCTCAGGGGAATATACTCCAACAATTCCCCCACCCCCACCATTATTTTCCCCTCTCTAACTCATTGCCATTAACATAAAAACATGATGCAAATGATCTTACCCTGAGTAACAACAACCAAATCTCCACTGGCCCTACACTGTCCAGCTACTGCCTCATGTCTCTGCTATCCTTTACAGCAAAACTCCAGCACTCAGGCTCCCAGTCATCTCTGTTCTCTCCTGAAACTCCTCCCATCAGGCAGTTCATCACCACCGCTTCAATGAAACTGTTCGTACCAACATCACCAATGGCCCACACTCTCACTCCTCATCTTACATGACAGCACAGCACTGGACACAGCTGAGCACTCTACCTTGAAACATTTCCTGCACTTGGCTCTACCGCCCTGGCTACTTCTCAGTCTCTCTCGCTAGTTTTTCCTCATCTCTCTGATATTTAAACAGAATGCTCCATGATTATCCAGGACCTCTTTGCTTCTCTGTGTATCTGTTTACCTCATCCATATACCATCTATTAACTCCCAAATTTGTCCCTCCAGCCGGACCTCTGCTTTGAACTTCAGATGGCATATCTAACCACCTACTAAAGGTCTCTATTTGGATGTCCAAGAACACCTCAAAGTTAACATCCTCCAAAAAGAACTCCTAATCATGAGTCTCAAATCTGCTCATCTTGCAGCCTTCCCCATTTTAGTAGATAGCACCTCCATCTAACAGGTGCCCAAGACAAACACCTTGGAGCCACCCTTCACTCCTCACCACATATGCAATACTATTGCCTTTACTAACAAAATCAAACCAGAATCTAGCCACCTCTCATCATCTCTACTCCTCTGATCCCGGTCCATACCACCATCAACACTTACTTAAATTAATGCAACAGCCTCCTAAATGGTCTACCTGCTTTTGGCTCTGCCCCTCAAGGTTAATCCTAAACATAAAAACCAGAGTGATCCTGTTAAATTCAAGTGTCAGATTAATTCACACTTTTCCTCAGAACCCTTTAATAGCTTTCCATTCATAGTGAAGCTAATGTCTTCTGACTGGCTTACAAAGCCCCCCACAACCAGGAAGCCCTGTTAGCTTCAGATTTCATCGTCTACCTTTCCCTCTTCTCACTCTGACCCATCTAACCTGCCCTCCTTTCTGTACCTTGATCACATCAGACTTATTCCTGTCTCAGAGCCTTTGCCCTTGCTCTTCTCTCTGCCTGGAATCCACTTTCTATCATATCCCTTAGCCTGCTCCCTCGTGTAAGTTGTTACTAAATGTTATCCTGGTGACACTTTCCTGGCTGGCCTATTTATTTATTATTTATTTATTTATTAAAATATATTTTATTGATTTTTTACAGAGAGGAAGGGAGAGGGATAGAGAGTTAGAAACATCGATGAGAGAGAAACTTCGATCAGCTGCCTCCTGCACACCCACTACTGGGGATGTGCCCGCAACCAAGGTACATGCCCTTGACCGGAATCGAACCTGGGACCCTTCAGTCCGCAGGCCGACGCTCTATCCACTGAGCCAAACCGGTAAGGGCCTGGCTGGCCTATTTAAAACTGAACAGATATGCCCACCACTTCCTAATTCCTGATTATTTTTTTCTATAACACTTAGTAATAGAACTCTGGAGCCAGTCTTCATGGGTTTGAATCTGACTCCAGCATTTATTAGTCATATAATGTTGAGCAAATTACTTCTCTGTCTTATCTCTCAGTTTCCTCATTAATAAAATGGGGAAAGTAATAGTCCTGAGATTTCACAGCACTGTTATGAGTCTTACATTAATTAATAGGTTTAAAAACACTAAAAGTATTTGTAAATATTAGTTTTCATTTCATCAGCAACCGTATCTGGAACACTATATAGTTTAACAATTTATCATCTATTTCTCTCACTAGAAAGTAAGTTCCCTAGGACACTTGTTTATCTAATGCTGTATTCCTATGCTTAGAACAGGATCTGACAATGCTAAAAAATATATTAATTGACTAAAAAAAATAAATAAATGCATGTTCCCTTTTTTAATTCAATTCAGCACCATTACGTTGGGCTGGGTTTGAATTCAATTACTGACCCTCTATGTGGTATTTATTTCCCATTTCTTCTTGAGCCCACCTGTAGCATCCTTAAAAATGGAAATCAAATCCTATTTTTACATATGAATTTTGTTTTTCTAATTCTCACCCTGGTTAGCTGATCTAATTATACCTTTGACCATGTCCGTTTACCCTAGATATTCCAGGCTCTAACTTCCACTTCCCTGGTACGATTAATCCAACCCCCCACAAGGCACTCTCTCTCCCAGTGTTTCTCAGAGTGGAGATAACCTACATCAATCACCTGAAGAAGGAACCCAACTTGTAACAAAAATCCTCCGGGTGTTTCTTATAGATACTAGGACCCACTGGGTCCAGCAGACAAGTAATTGTAACTTTTTGCCTGTTTACCACAGAGCCCTTTGAGAACCAATGACCAACCCAGTGTGTGAGTCTACTCACTCCTAATGTTTTAAAGTTGTCCCATTACTGCCCTGTCTTAAATGGTCCCAAACGTTGGTCAAGTAATCTAGACAAGTTTATCATTATAGGAGGCAAACATCTTCCCTTTAAATACATGATAAATGCTAATTAAAATATCAAGGCAATAAATTAAATCTTGAGCATTAGAAAAAAACCAGACCTTTCTTTTTCAATAGAATCTCATTTAATCCTGATATTTACTTCAAACAGAAATAATACAAGGAAACCAAAAAGGACAAGATTGGAGTCTGACAAATTCAGATTTTTTTTCAAGGATCAGAAACACAAACATACCTGATAATTCATGATGGCACGTAAACACATGATGCAGACATGCACGTCATCCTTCTTACTCACTAATCTTGAATTTTTCAAGGTTCTTCTGCTTGGCAAAGTATTATATCTACAAATAAAAAAGGAAACTTCTGTAACACTATAGATTACACTCTTAGCACAGGCACATGCACTTTAAAAAAAAAAAAAAAGGATGTTGCTCTCTATCTTTACCTGCACCGAATTGAGGATTGCAGGTCCAAACCACCAACCATAAACCCATCGCCACAAAGCTATTTCCGTACAAGGGGAGGACCGCATAATTGTGTGCACTGCTCATCATTTCTCAGCCAGATACCCATGGGCAGTGAAGCTCGGCCTCACTCAGCCATATCACAAATCAGACTGTACGTGGGATCCAACAACGGTCCCCAGCTCCTGATCAGCAGGCCAAGCAAAATGTGCAGAGGTGATCTGAGGCAACATGCATGCAGATTGCATTTGCCAACAAGTGAACAGGTGAAACTTAGCTCACATATAGACTTCCAATCTTTGACACTATTTTAATTGCTCCTTCCCATGAGTGCTCTCGGGAGTCCAGCATTCAGAGTTTAAGCCTAGGCAAGGTCATACATTAGCAACTTTGATATCAGCCTGTGATACCAGACCTTAATGGTATGCACAGCCGTAATAGCATACAAATGTCTCCACAGCCTGATCCCTCACCTACAGCCTGGTATGGCAGCTGAAACTTGGAGGAGAATATGCTCATATTTCACAGGATTAAGATGTTTCAACGTTAGGATCCATTCTAGAGACCCTGCATTGCTAAGCCGTGGTAGTTCTCTCTGGGGATGTATGAGCCTGCACGTAGTAAAGAAGTGAAATGTAAAGTAACAGGTGCAAGTGGAAAACATGACAGGGCTGTAAATGACTGCCTCCAAGGACAGTCTTCCCTGCAACTCCGAGCCTGAAATGTAGCCAACTGCAAAAGTTGTCAACTACTAGTTTGCTATAGACAGAGTCAATGACAGAAGTGTTCCACAAAATAAGCCACAGCCCTTCCTTCTTGAATTGAGCTAATTAAAACTTTAAGGAAGTTATGATTAATATTTTTTTCAAAAGTCCCCTAAGTGCAGGCTAGGAGTTGAAAACCGAATTGACAGTTTTGCCTGAAACTGTTCATCTAGTTTAAATTTTATTTTCTATTAAAAAAAACCATCAAATGGAAGAAAGATGATTCTTTCACATGAGCCCACTAATGAGCCAAATACATTTTTGATTTCAATAAGTCCCTTGCCTCAATATACCTGAATATTTAAAATCTGTTTGTCTGTCATGCCAGTTATAAGAATGCTTTACTCAAGGATTTCCCACATTATTCACACTGGGAAGCAGAATTTGAGCAATGGAAATTGGCCTAACTCATTTTTGAATGCAAACACGACATTAAGAAAACAAATTCAGATTTTGACGTGTGTAAGCCCAACTTCAACATCTAAAATATGGCTTTAAAATGTGTCACTGTGCCATAACCCTGGCTGAAGCATGACTAACACACTTGATGGAGTGTGCACAGAGATTGATGCACCTTCAAAAAATAACCACACACCAGTCTGACCCAATATATGTGATCTTCTTAGTCTACATCTGAAATTCTTTCCCTTCCTCTACCATTCCTATTTTAACCTCAGTTTTGTGTTTCTTCATTGAAATCACTTGTTAGGTGTATAATAGTTGATTAGAGGGGTAACTGTCATTATTAATTAAAAGCAATTACTACTACTTTCAGGGTAAGTTTAAAGAGAAAGAAAAGGTGATGTCGAGGGAATCAATTTTCCTTTGCTAAATTTTATTCATGTGCAGCAATGACTGCAGAAGATATACTGACCAAAGCAAACAACTCTTTAAGGAAGGTGGAACAGGCCAGTCTACACAGTCACACATTTCTGCACCACTTCAAAATAAAGCTTAATGACTCCAGAAAGTAGATCAAATTTACACCTTATGGTGTTTCCTAAGAGATGTAAAGTACAATAGCAAGTTCCTTACTTTTATTTATTAATCTGGTTCTTCAGCTATATTGTAATACGACTCTAAAAAGCCAAAATATCATCCTAGCCAGTTTGGCTCAGTGGATAGAGCATCGGCCCACAGAATGAAAGGTCCTGGGTTTGCTTCTAGTCAGGGGCATGTACCTCAATTGCAGGCTTAGTCCCTGGCCCTGGTCAGGGTGTATGCGGGAGGCAACCAATTGATGTCTCTCTCTCTCTCTGTCTATCCCCCTCCCTTCCATTCTCTCTCAAGATCAATGGAAAAATATCTTCAGGTGAGGATTAACAAAAAATAAAAAAGCCAAGTGTCTTTGTCATTACTTGCAGAAACCAGCAAAAATAGATTAAGTAGAATAGTATTTTATTTATTAAACTAGAGGCCCGGTGCATGAAATTCATGCATGGGGAGGGTACCTAGGCTTGGCAGGCGATCAGGGCCAATCCACAGGGTGACCAGCGGGGCGATCGGGGGCCCTGCTGGCACCTCTCTTGACTGGTTTGAGGCCTGTGGGCTGGGGGCAGCTCCTGCATTGTGTCTGCCCCCTGGTGGTCAGTGTGCCTCATAGCAACCAGTCGTTCTGCAGGTTGTTCCTTCATTTGGTCGATTTGCATATTGGGCTTTTATTATATAGGATAATAACACAAAAAAGACTTCTCTTTGTTGTAGTAGGTGGTAAAATGCAAATTTAGAACATGTTTAATATGAACAAGCACATGCATATTTATCAATATTTAAGGAATTTAGAAAATATACAATACGTAAGATGTCAATTAATAAAAACAATGTATTTTCTTTATTAGTGACAGTCTGTTAAAAACAATAGAGCTAAGCTTTTTACTAAAATGCATGGTATTTAATCTAAAACTATTTTCCTCCAATTTTTGTTCATACTAAAATAGAGTGGGTATTAAAGGCAACAATTGAACTTACGTTTAAAATCATTGCATTACAATAAATACAAAACCACCACCACAACCAATAAAAACAAAAATCATAGCAATGACAGCCAAAGAGATCTGTGATTTCATTTACACCAACCTTTCCTGATACAGATGAGAAAAACAAAGCCCAAAGAAGTCAGCTCCTCATAGCAAATAGAGGGAAGAGATGAGATGAGATGAGATGAGATCAGACCAGATCCCACATCTCCTCACTGGGATTCAGGGCAGCCACTTTCTACAAGTTGCTCTTAGTCTGACTCACTGACACAATCTGTCTGGTTATCACGTGAAAAAGCTACTGCCCACAGCCATACGCGCTGACAAGTTCCTTGTCAAATGTTCCCATCCTGTCATCTTGACAGTGTTTTCGGCTTTGGTCCTCCATGGGTATCATTCTCCTGGTGATCACTTCACCACTAGGATTAAGGCTTCATTTACTGTACGGAGAATAGCAGCATCTGAGCATCTTCAGAACACAGTGGCCAATCCACTTGGTAAGCAAATTTTTCAAATCTTTATCCTCTATCACTAACCAGGAAAGTGAGAACTTTTTTCAAATTAATAGGAAATTTTGGTCTATACTATATTTTTGAAACACTCATTTTAAAGAATTTTCTCCCATTAAATAAATGTACCTGATTAAAGTCACAGCTCTTTACCTCTGCAAATACAGTATTTGCCAAGGACTTAGTTTAGGGTCACCTTTAAACCTGCACGGTTAGCATGCACATTAATCTACTCTTCAGCATTCATGTTTTATTGAATTTGACAGTCTATATAATAAGATATTTGGTTTATTTGCTTTATCATCTGAGTCACTTATTACACCTTTTTTTTTTTTCTTTTTCGAACAGGTTTTAAATTCAGCTGCAAAGTGATACTATCCAAGAAACCCATTCCCATGAAGCTGGTTTTGATGAAGTCCACCAAATTGACGCCAAAATCCCAACCACAACCAGATGCATTAGGACTAACAATTGGCACAGCCACTTCACCACAACAAAGACACCTGGACAAGGTGAGAAGAACTGGCCTCTGGGGCTCTCTGGCAGCATAAAACATCCAACAAATCTCTTGTCGAAGCCCCAGAATTTGTTTTATTGAGCATTTACTGTTTATGTTAGACTCTCAATGCTAAGGGAAAATGAAGGATAAGGATGTTACTTTGGTCCTCAATGCCTTACCATCTAGGGTAGAAGCAACAGATGATTAATATCGAAAGCCCTTGTATTACGATGTGCTTTGCCCACACTCCAGCCCCAGCCTACCCTGTCCGTCACATACACATTATAAATGTGTAAAATACACTCAATAACAATACACACACCTGCACAGCACAACATGTTGGAGTGAAGACAGTCACACCTTCTCAAAGGAGAACTTTTTTGCAAAGCATCACAGTTAAAATCCCCATACAGTCATTCTTCTCTGAACCAAGCCAGACTTAACTGAGTTAATATAGACTTACTCTTTATTTAACTGTCTTTAGGTGTATGAAAGTTGTTTTTAAATGGGGCTCTCATTCAAGAAATAAATAAAAGGAATGGAATGAGTATCATGGAGGTGACATGACAATAAACATAACTGGACGTGAAATATTACCAATGCCGATTCAAAGCATACCTGTCTTATGGTTCCTTGAATGGTGAAATTACAAGATACTTTCGTTCATTACTTCTGTCCATATTCTACAATAGATGTGAATTACTTTCCAAATAAAGAAAAAGAACACTACATAAAAAACAAACTATTGTGGAGGGTATAGGTTTGGATCCCTCTCAGACAGAGGGCTGGCTGGAGGCTGTGACCACAATGCTTTTCTCATTTCAATCCCCGGGCAGGATGTTTCCTGGAAGGCCTCTGGGGTGGACAGCGGCTCCTGATCTACCCTCATAAAGCACAGGGGAGGGTTTCTGTGATGAGGCCTATCCCAACCCAACACATGGAACAAAAGAAGCAAGTATCGCCATCAGAAAAATGAAGCCTTAAAAATCCGATTCCCTGGTGCTGTGAATGTCCACCTGGAGGTCAAAAAGCCAGAAGACAATGATTAACAGTTTCTACAGAAAAAACTGTAGGGCCACAAAATTCTACCAGGTGTATGAGTCGCACTGATTCCCTTAGGTGGCACTGGGAAATCACAGCAATAATCGGCCACCAATTAAAAATTCAAACAGCTCAAAAGAAACTAGTCGTAACTGCCAAACATCGCATGTACAAGGTGCTGTTGCATAATCACACAAGTAGATATAATTCAATATACTACCTCTGAGAGGGTATGTAAGGCCGCCTGCATCCGGTTCTACAACAGAACCCTTAGGCTAAGCTCTCTTCACCTTTCACAAGCACTGATCTTTTTGAATACACTTTCCACAAAGACCTGAGCTTTAAGGGAATTAAGCTGGTGACTCAGTAGGAGGTAAGGGTAAACTAATACCCTTGTTCTAATCACGTGTTCTGTTAGACAATTACATAAAGTGAAATGAGTTCCTATAATATTTCCTTCCTGAAGCTACTATGAAACTACAAATAGAGACTATTTGAACCGAGTCAGACTGAGACTGTCCACAGTTCACAGGGGTATATTAAAAATGCCAGGCAGCACTGGGGCCTGCATGGTCCCCTATGGATAACTGAGGCCGATGAGCTTTAGTCCTGTGCCAAGTAGTATGTCTTGAGTGTTCCCAGACTCTGTCAACAGCTAACGGTGCATGTAACTTTAACTGACACTTGAAATTGGCTTCTTCACTAGTAGTTCTCAGGACTCGTGGTACATCACAGCTTAACCTATAGGACAAGGAGGAAGAAGGGGCTTGGAAAGAGCTTCAACTCCATTCACCCCCCTCCACTTGCCGCCAGGCCAATGGTCTGGACTGTGACTATGGAGCTACTTACTGGCTTTCAAGGCTACTGTGGAACTGAAGAGGGAGGGAGGGGAATAGTATAAGTAAAAACACCACAAAAATATCTGTTGGTTCTTAGATTCACTTGTTTTCCCCAAATCGATGCTTCCCAGATTGCAGAAAAACTTATTTCTAGAGTACTAAAAAAAGTTAGTTCTGGCATACTTTGACCATCCAAAAAAGACCACTACTGCTTTTATGGATGAGAGCCTGTACAGAGGTCCTTACTATGCCGTTTTCACTGACATCCCATAAGAGACATTTAGAGATAATTTCCTGCCCAATGTACTCATTCTGAACTGTAACAATTCCTTCAAGCTGATGGGAACAGGTAGAACGAGATCCTGAAACAACTGGGTCTCTCTGGTGTGTTAGGACAGGCTCCCTGAGATGTGGGGATCGGAGAAAACTCCTTGAATTCCAAAGGGAAAAACAGCGGAATGAAATATTTACGAAGTGGCTATGACCCAGGCCTGGACTATCTAAATCCTGAGACACCCTCTTCCCCCAGATGGGCAAGCAGAGCTTTGGGGCTCTGAAGCCTGGACTTAACAGAGGTTTCCCAGAGGCAGAAAGTAGCCCTGGGTCTAATTTTTGGAGCTCTTGCCTTATGTAGAAAAAATAATGAGGAGGAGTTACTCAGGGCTGTTTTTTGAGGTCAAGCGTTTTGAGAAAATTCCATTTTTTAAGAGGCCATTTTCACAGAAACCTTATAGGAAACGGATACCACCAAATTTCTCAGGCCCTCTTCTCCATCAACTCTGAGAATTGCCTATTATCTTGTCAAGCACTGAGCTAAAACGAAATGCTACCCCGACATTCAGAGATGAGACACTGTCTGGGAAGGGCTGCCAATTGGAACTCAGAAAGTTCCGTGAATATGGAAAAGAAACGCATTACAAAACTGACCTAAGATCAAAACCAAAGAGTCCTGACTCTAACCACTTGTATTAATTTTATGCATTGGTAGTTATATATACATGAAATAAATGAAGAACTTATAAATTAATGCTAGTATGAGTACAAGGCATTTTTAAAAAGCAATTTCTACAAATATCTGTTAGATAACGTATAGAAAACATTTCCTATTCGGGTCTATGGCTGCCAACTGCCAACTGAGACACCCAGTTCGTGTGCGGCAAAGAATCTGCTGAGGAGCAGGCAGTGAGCAGCTCAGCCTGCACAGCCCTGGCAGCAGGTGCTGCAGGGCAAGAAGGCAGTTCTGTTCTGAAAGCCCTTCAGGATGACTGATGGATGAGCACCAATCATCAACAAGTCGACTTATTCTAATAAATGACAAGGGAAATAAAACCCAATTTTTTTTTTATTCCTAAAAGCACATACACAGAAAAGGGCAAGGCCCGCAAAGGAAATGCAGGGAAGTAGCCCTCTTGCATTTGCTTGACTACAGATTAGACATGTAGGAATTTCTCTTGCCAAGTATATGTTAGTAGACTGCATTATGGCTGATGCTCCTTGGAGTTTTGGTTAGAGTCCTGTTTGGCTGTCCTCCTACCACTCTTCACTGCCAGGGAACTACAGCAATTCTGAAGTAGGTCTTCCTGTTTGGGAATGTAACAGAAAAGCTGGACTACAAAAAACTAAAAAGCTTCTGCACAGTAAGGGGAAGAATTAGAATGAAAAGGTAGGCTATGGAATGAGAGAAAATATTGGCCAAATACCTGAAAAGGGCTTAATATCCAAAATACATAAGGAACTCCTAAAACTCAACAGCCAGAAATCAAGTAACCCCATTAAAACATGGGCAAAGGACTTGGATAGAATTTTTCCAAAGACACACAAATGGCCAAAAGATATATAAAAAGATGCTCATCACTAATGCTCAGGAAAATTCAAATCAAAATCACGAGATAACACCTCATACCTATATAGACATTTGCAAAAAGAAAAAAAGATTAGTGCTGCTGATAAGATTGTAGAAAAATGGGAACTCTTGTGCACTGTTGCTAGAAATAAAAATTGGTACAGCCACTATGGAAAACAACATATGAAAGTTCCTAAAAAAAATTACAAATAGAATTGCTATGATCTGACCCACTTCTGAGTATTTATCAAAAAAAATACTCAAAGACATATCTGCACTCCTGTGTGTATTGCTGCATTATTCACGAGAGCCAAGATGTAGCGATAACCTACCTAAATGTCCATCGACGTGTGAACAAATAAAGAAAATGTGGTAAATATACACACTGGCATATTATTCAGCCTTGAGAAAGAAGGACATCCTGCAATATGCAGCAACATGGATGAACTTGATGGCCGTGGTGGAATGGCCCAGTTAGAGAAGGACAAATGCTGTATAACTTTTTATATGAGAGATGTAAAATAGTCAAACTCACAGAAGCAGAGCATAGAATGGTGGTGGTCAGGGCTGGGGGAGGGAGGAGGGTATAAAGTTTGATTATTCCAGGTGAATAAATTCTAGAGATCTGCTGTAAAACGTGTGCCTATAGTTAGCAATACTGTATGGTACACTTGAAAATTTGTTTAAAAAGTACACCGCATGTTAAGTGTTCTTATCATATTAAAAAGTAAAAGCAATACATTAAGAAGCCAATGATGATAAATTTAAGAATGAGAAAGTACTGTGTCTATGATCATTCTGGGAGTGCAAGAAAAAGACCACTACTCATGAGCAAAAGCTAGCAGTGATCAAACACTGGATTTTGTTCAGAGATCTACATCTGCAAAGCACCAAACAGTAAACCCCAATATGGAAGCTGCGGTTCACCCAACGATTCCTTGAAATAAGTCTGATCACACACCTGAAGTCGTAAATTATGCTCATATCTAGATATGTTCTTTCCTTTCTTTCTTTTTTTCCCATGTGAAAGTTTATTTAGAAAGTCACAGAGGCAGAAGAAGTGAGCTGTGGAAGAAGTGAGCCAGCTGGGCTGTGTGGGCTCAGGAAACAAGTTAAGGAGGCGAAAGAAGGGCCCTCGAGGCTTTGGAGAACAAAA
The DNA here is from genome assembly GCF_963259705.1 of Myotis daubentonii. NCBI lineage: Eukaryota > Metazoa > Chordata > Mammalia > Chiroptera > Vespertilionidae > Myotis > Myotis daubentonii. The sequence goes on from NC_081846.1 coordinate 61,967,402, forward strand.
GGCAAAGAAGACATGCCTGGGGAGAGAGGGGGAAGGTGCAGGTGAGCTGCAGAGAGAGCACACTGGACATTTCCTTGGATGTGCGTTATGTACGCGTCTGCCTCTCCCTCTAAGCCTGTATTAGCCACAGAGAACATATTACTGCAGAACCTTGAATGAACATTTCCTGAGCTGACCTAACCAGGCTTTCTCAGAGTCTGGGGGGAAAACAAAAAGGTATTTCAAAAATCTCCTGTGAAGCTCCCATGCCAACATTTGTGAGATTTGTCATTTCTCCAGGAAAAAGAAAGGTTATATATATTTTCTCATACAAATCGTACTTTCAAACAATCTATTTAGATATCAAACTAATATCTACCTATAAATAAAGAATAGTAATCAGAACTACCTTGAAAGCTAATAAGGGTTCAACCCAACTGGAATGCACTGCCAACTGGCTCTGTCACATAATTTGGCATAACTGTACTAGTCCCTTACGATTCCAAAGTCTGGGTTAATAGCACTCTACCAAGATTTGGCATTTTAGGTTTCGTCTTTCTTACCCTTCAGACATGGCGTCACTTGGGTATATTTTTTCTATCACTTAAACATAAAATTTATGATGCTAAAGGGAAAAAAATGAGTCGAGTACTTTTCTATCGCCAAAAGAAACAGAGCTTAAGGAGGTGAATCCAGATAGTTCAAGTGGGAATAAAGGGAGGGAGGGAGACAGAGACAGAGAGAAAAGTACACAAAACTCCTAATGAACCTTTTTTAAAGTCACTGAAATTTTCTGTTCATCTCCATTCCCCCTTATAGGACTAAATGACATCTAGAACAGAAGCCGTAAATCAAAAGGTCTCAGTACATGCTTTTTGAATAGAGTAAGTGAATGAACAGTCTTCCATCATATGAATGGGAGCCATTGCTGGTCTTAACTTTCTGGTTTTTCATTATATTCCCTTTGTCAAAGGAATTTGCTACGAGTGGCTAATTAATCAGGATGCATCCCTATGTGAACTGTGTAATGAAGCCATCTATTTCTTGTGACCTTTAGATAGAAATATTTCTGTTTATCCCAAATTATCTCCTCTTCTCATAAACCTTCAGTAAATCATTACCATTGAACTAAAATGACAGCTCAGTAGCTTGGCTTTCAAAATATTAAGTCAACTGGCTCTAAACTACTTCCAGCCAGACTCATCTATTCATTGTTTCCTAAACAAACCAGGCAGTCTTACCACTGAACCACTGCTCATACCACCTTCCTCCTCCTCCCCTTTCCTAGTCACACCCCAAGTCTTACTCACTGTACTTCATATCCAGCCACGCCATGAATCTCCCATAGGTCCTGCTGCTCACGCTAGCCTCTAAAGTTTCATATCATTAGTTCTGGTTATATTCATATGATGCTTGACATTTGTGTGTGCACAAACACACACAAACATATCTACACTCCTTTCTCAGTCAAATTGTAAAGACACTATGACAAAGTGGAAGAAATCAGAAGACTTTGATTATAAATCCTGGCTCTGCCACTTACTAGCTATAGATAATTTCCCGAGCGTCAGCTTCCTCACCTGTCAGTGGGGCTAATAATCCTTGACTGCCTCCCAAAGACTTTATGAAGATATAGTAATAAGTATGAACAAGTCCTTTATCAGTCATGAATCATATACAAATATATTATTTAATGTATCTTTCTGTATCCTCAGCACATGGCAGAGTACCCTATGCATATTAAGTATATAATAAATCTTGCTGATGAAAGTACCAGACCACAGCTATAGAAATCTGCTGAGTCATCTTCAGTGTTTCCCTCAACCTATATAGTTAACTTTTACTGATGACTCACTGTTGTGCCAGGTTCTTTACAGGAATTGCTAATTTAACCCCTTGAGTGCCAGGGAGCGTGATTGCACTCCTCCTGTCTTTCGCCAAAAGTGCCGGGAATGCTATCAAAGCTTCGAAATGGTGTCCAGCTCTAAGTCTGCTTTTATTAGTGATGATGATATTGCTAAATATGTCAATGTAGTAAAGGTTTCCTTAAGTTTCTGAATATGTAACCTCATTTACTTGCGATTCATATTTTTTTTCCTGAACTGCTGTAAAATCAGCAAAAATGCCTTGGCAATTTTAGCATAGTTCCTAGGATATTGGTTGGCACTCAAAGGGTTAATCTCACACCATGTGAGGCGGATCCTGGACCCTATCATCTCACTGATCTGAAAATCTATGGGATAGATCCCCAACAACGCATTGGTTAGGCGACTTGTTTTTCCATTTCCATAAAGCCTCTCTCAGTTGGTTTTTCTGCTGGATCAAAGATACAGTAAAGTGGCCCTGGCTGGTGTGGGTCAGTGGTTACAGTGTCAGTCAGCACAACACAGGGTCTCAGGTTCTATTCCCAGCCAAGGGCACATATATTGTACCTGAGTTTCAGGTTCAATCCTCGACCCCAGTCAGAGCAGGTGCAGGAGGCAGCCAATTGATGTGTGTCTCTCACATTGATGTTTTTCTCTCCCCCTCTCCCCAATATCCTCCCCCCTCCCTTCTATTTTCTCTAAAAATCAATGGAAAAAATATCCTCAGATGAGGATTAATAACAACAGAACACACACACACACACACACACACACACACGATAGAAAAAAGTGAAGTTAAACTCATAGTAGGAAATGCTGGACAAATCTGTTGGGTCTGGTGCTCCCATAAGCTATATATAATTAAAACTGTCACCATTTTCACTAGCAGGGCCATTAAGATAAACTCCAATCTGAAAACGTGGAAGTCCATTCTTAACCCAAGATCACTTTTCTCTTTTTACAATTTCAAATAAAGAAATACAAAAATCAGACACACAACCACAGAACACTTTCAGTTGTTTTTGCTTACAATGTGCCAATAAGTAAAATGGAAAGTTTGTAATTGCAGATTATTTCTGCAAAGTCTGAAAAATTTAGAAAGTCTTTATTTTATGGTTACTTCATTTTCTGCACCCTCAGATTTTCATCAGGTTAAGGAGTGTCTTCAACATTTCTCCTCCCTCAGAAATAAAACTTGGGTGTTTCCTATAATGACTGTCCCCTCATTTTTCTTTTTTCTTCCTCACCTGTAAATGGGGCTAATAATCCTTGATTACCTCCCAAAGACTTTAACAGCATTTTCTTTAACGAAAATCTTGATTAACAGCTTATCTACGAGAATAATTTTAAATATGTTTTTCTTTGTAGTTTGTTCTCCTTGAAGTTGGCGTCTATCGAAATAGATGGGATTCTTCTATTCTTGGGAGAAGCCAAAGCCCCTCCTGCAGGGGACATCAGACACCTGATATGAAAACAATATATTTACGGCGGGGTGGTGGTGGTGGTGGGGGGATCATCCTATAAATCAGCAGGCAGGATAATGTAGCATGGAGGTTGGAGTCTGGCCACCTTACTCCAAGTCCTGCCTCGTTTACTTACTGTTTAATCCCACACAAGTTGCTTTAACCACTAGAAGACTCGGTTTCCTCCTGGGGAAAGTAACAGTAGTTACCACACAGAGCACCGTGAACAGTAAATCACAGGAGGCCCTTAGAACAGTGCCTGGCACACAGTGGACACTCAAGAAAACTGTAACAAAGTTCCAGGCCCATTTAAAATTATTTAAAAAATTACTCCCCTATGCTCAGCAGGCCTGGCTCAGTGGTTGAGCATCAACCTGTGAACCAGGAGGTCACAGTTCAATTCCTGGTCAGGGCACACGCTCAGGTTGCAGACTCGATCCCTAGTGGGGGGCATGCAAGAGGTAGCCAGTCAATGGTTCTCTCTCATCATTGATGTTTCTATCTCTCTTTCCCTCTCTCTTCCTCTCTGAAACCAATAAAAATATATTTTTTAAAAATTCCTCCCCTAAAAAGCATTGCCAGGAATAAGATTACTGTATTAAAATGTATAAACCAGCACATAAACTTGAACTCTGTCTCTTCATATGAACCCACTATGTATATAGGTAGTAAGAGTCAGACGATGACTATTCATTAAATGCCATTCCACTGAGTTAATAATCTCAGGAAAACAGTAAACTTGGTTCTAGGGAATCTTAGGAGTAAATATTAATAGGAGTTCATGTCGTAAAGGAAATGCAGATCTTGGTCTCACCACCACAGTGTGAAAGGTGTCGGGGTGACCTCCCAGGTCTTTCCAGCTTTGCACGTCCATGACCCAACCTCTCCTTAGACAGCCCTCCACCCCCACCGCAAAGCCAGAAGGGGCAGTTTCTTCCCTCTTTCCCAAACATGCCTGACCTTTGATGTAAGAATTCTTCTCATCTCATCCTCTTTCACTTTACCTCCACCCCGAATAGCCTTTCCTCACCCTGAGAAGCAGCTCTGGCCATCACCCCAAGTTTAAATCTGACCCCTTCCTCCAGGCTCTTAGTTTTCCACCTCCTGCATCTGAATTAATGCACTGTCTTCAAAAATCTAGCGTGCACATATGTGCATATATAAATCATTTAATTTAGCTAGATCTGTGGTCACATCAACAGAAATCTATCTTAACTGAAGGCACACTGGGCTCTGAATTTAAAAAAACAACACAATCCAGGTTTCTACTGCATCAATATCAACATTTTTACTACTGGCCAAGCTGACAAATTTATGACAATACAGAATCGAATAGTTGATATAACTGAAGGTGAAGGTCATGCCATAAAACGTTTAATAATCCACTTAAAATAGTTAAAAAATAAAGTCTGAATACAGAGAGAAGAATGTGCATCAACATTAGTGTTTTTCCTTTTTTTCTTTAACCAAGCCCCATTTATAGTGTTTTAAATTTCTTAAAATTTCATTTCTTCTTCCAAGTTTAACTAACCCTTTTTACCAATCTATATTATAATCTGGAGATCGAGATAAGGAAACTGAATTCTGCTTTGGATATAGAAGACATATTCTAATCAAACAAAGCTACCAGAATAAATCATCTCTACAGAAAATGAATTAATATGCTTTTTCTTTCTTTAAAAAAAAACAACCCTGTAATATTAATAAAAATATAACATACTTTAAAGGTTTAAATTCTTAAAATGAGAATTCATAATATGATAACAGCGTATCAAAGTGTAAAAGGCAGTGGGCACATCCAGTACTGGGTGAGGGCGCTAAGCTATGAGGTTATCATATTATAACATGGAGAGCAGTTGCAATACCCTGCCACCATGCACTACCAGCTCTCTTGGGTGTCATTTTCACCCGCAACTTACGAGATTTTCCGGTTTGAAGCCTCATCATCAGTGTGTAAACTGAAGCTGCTCCAGAGGCAACAGGGAGAGAAGCAGCTCTGGTGGCATTTGAACTGAAGATACTCAGGCAGAGAAACCAGTCTGGTGGTGGTGTAAGAGATGAATGGAACCGGAAGAAGAGGAGACAGTAGGATCAGAAAGGACAAAGTAGAGGAGGAAAAGACAATCAGAAATGTTATGACGGAATGAAAAAGAAGGGCAACTAAAAGAAAGCCAAAAGGTGAAGGAAATGTGGGGATCAGAGAGAGAAAGGGGAGAAAGGAAGGAGGAGGAAGAGAAAAAAAAATGTAAACAATCTTTGGGTATATGAAAAGCAACATGTACCATATGCCTGTACATCTGATTGCTGTTTTTATAAATCACAGATGCTAGCAAATGACGAAATACGGAATTAGAATCTAGGCACAAATTCATGAACCTCAAGAGCTGGAATATCATTGATACGCATTGTTTAAAAACAAAAATCAAAGCTTCAGGTCAACAAGTTTCATGAAAGTTACTGCCATACTGATTCTCTTGAGTGATTAGAACCTGGGGAGGAAATTCCATTGTTCTGTTCCTGAGTCTGAAACTGTTCAAACACAGACAGAAGAAGGTGATGTTGGTTTCTTAGTTGGTCATCTTCAAGCACACCTGCCAACCGGAAATGCCACATAGTTCCCGAGTTCCTCAGAAAAGTATTTCCATCATGTCCATCTCTCTATATTTTTGGTCTATTTTTCCATTTTAAAGTGAATTCTAGCAGGATCTACCTGGAGCCAACCATGAAGTAAATCAGAAATTGATGTCCCTGTACCATGCCTTCCAGCGGCCAGGATTACAACTCTCCTTGGACCTGGGGTGTTTCCCACATTTTCCTGACCTTACCAGAAACAACATGAGCTCCCCAAACAGTCTTTAATCATTCAAAAACAGGCATAATGAATTATTACTCAAGAAATGAGTCCTTGTTAGGGTAGAACTAGCCAATAAATGATCCTTTCTAGGTAAGAAATTATGGAAAAGCAAATTAACATCTAGTTTGCGTATTAGATCCCTTATATATACTAGTAGTTATAACTATACTAATGGTAAGATTTTCCATTCAAGTACCAAAGTGATGAGGGAATTCTTTAGGCACAACTGGCCTTTCTTCAGCTTCCAAATTGGCCCACATATGTCCTTGTCTACATGTAAAGTTGATGCAGACTGCAGGTTATAGAGCTCTTGGCCTAATGCAAATACCATGAGATGAATTAAAACACTGCTCTTCATTATTATTGAATTATTCTAAAACCCATTACTATTTTTGGCATTTCCAAACCAAAAAAAAATCTGAAAGGTTGATTGGAAGCATCATATTCAAACATCAAGTCCTTCGGCAGAACTGAATTTCATTAGAGACTTTAACTTCCCACGACCAAAACCCAAGTCAAAGGGACGAGAAGTAATTAAAAGGCTACCAGATACGGAAAGCCTGAAAGTCCCACATTCGTTGGCTGCACCTGGACACGTGGACTCGACTGCAATGACCCGGTACCCACAGTGACCTTAAACAGTGACAGGAACAGAGTCCACCTTCCAGGTCAAGCCTGAAATAAGTGAGATAAACTCTTCAAGATACAAAGCGTAAGCAACGTTTGGGAATGTGGGACTTCCTAATAAAAATTTGTATTAGGAACATAAAAAACCTTTCTGAATCTGGATGTCTCTGTCTTGGCAGGCGGTATTGACTGACACACCCATGGACAGTAACTCTAAGTACAGTGCTTGGCAAATTATAGCAGCTCAAAAATATTCTTCAGTGCATGAATGACTTTTCATTCACAATGAGTGGATGAACAATTCAGTGATATTATGCCCATTAGTGATACAGGTGGTTGGCACCCACCCTCCCTTAACAGGGTGGTATTTCAGCCAGGAGAGACTAGAAAAGGAATCCTTAGAAGGAAACAGAAGATTGACAGGTGACCAAAGAAACATGCTTAAAGGCATCTCATTAATAGAAGTGACCACTACAGCATTCCATGCCTATGACTAAGAACACACCTCACAGAACACTCACCTGAACTACCACTGGAGGAGGGGAGGGGGGCAGCAGGGTACAAACATCAACAAGGTGTTCTGGAAATTCTCACATCTCAATGTGCTGCCTCTACCCAGAAAACAGAGCCTCAATCACGACATCAGCATCTCCCTGGTTCCAGAAAAGCATGTGCCTGTGCAGGCTCCTGTTGTTGTTCCCTATGGCAGCAGAACTTACTCTTGGTGCTGAATGAAGGAATGGTGTTTCCTGAAAGCTGCTTAATGCTACAGAGCACGGCCCCAGGGATGACCCCAGGAACTCGTGAAGAAACTTGCATTTTGAAATGACTGGAAATGAAGTGCCATGTGGCAAGATACAGCAATCCGTGGCCCAGGGTCATCGCAGACGCGAGGGGCTCTGCTGTCCCTGTGGATCCTGCCACCTGTGCCTCCCTCCTGGTTAAAGAAACTCACCGCAGTGCAGAATGCCTTCCGGAGCGGGACACACTGTTGCCCACGGGGGAGGGCAGGTTGCTGCCTCTGTGCAGGTCCTCGATGGACCTGCTCCAGGGCTTTGATTTGTCCACCGAGCTCTCTACGGTGCTTTCCACGCTTTCAAAGTCAAACCTGAAACAAAAGAGAAATGCCAGGAGAGACTGAGAGACTCACATTTACACAAACACATGGATGTGCATAACTTGCTCCTTCCTTTTGTATGTCTGCACCTTAATTTGGGTAGTCTTTGCAAACAAACAAACAAAAACTAAAAGGGAAATACAAAAAATATCCATGGACTCCATGGTAGCTTCAAAAATACAGAATGACAAATACTGGGCCAGGCAAAGTAGCTGAACAACAAAAAACTTAAACAGTGATGTATCTGCATTTTACGATAAAGTTTGCTAGCTTACCAATTGCCAACATTGCTCAGATGGGAGGTGAGGGAGGGTGGAATCGTACAGATGTCTTCATTTTGCTTTAACACATCAATATGTTAGGCTTATACTAATTTATTCCTACCCATCAATTTTCACTGCGCATTTTCTCCTGGTGTGTTGGCAAGTGTGCTTTTCCAACCATATGTGATACATTACTCGCAAACGTATGAATTTGCTTTGATTTTGGAATAGCTTCCCAATGTGGTGCTCTTTAAAGTAGGACTGTTGTTTCTCTGACATTTTTGAGGTTATTACTCATGTTAACCATGTTAGAATAAATGGCAAGTTAAGGCACTCGGTCTTGTATAATTTTAGGGGCAGCATTTCTAAACAGACAGACCTTTGAGTTCTATGTATTTTCCCCTCCCAAAGTCAGAAGCTCTGCATTCCCCCAAAAAGTATTTTATCAATTGTTTCTACCCATAGTTCTATCTGACCCGATAGAGAATAAACAGAAGGCAACTATAATTAATATCATCTGGAAGATCTTGAAGGCTATCACAGAAGAGACAGCACCAATACATATTGGAAATAATGAGTATGACTTTTTATGAAAAAGTATGACTTTTATAAAAAGTATGATGGCCAAAATAAAATATTTGGTTAGAACAGTCATCTGTAAACCAGGTGATGTTCTTCATCTATTTAATATTAATCCAGATGTCACAGACTGGTATATAATGGCATTGAATTCGTCTGACAATTCTGTCATGCCTTAGGATTCAGGAAACTGTGCTGAACAGAAAAGAGGTGGAAGCTGTGTAATCGAATAGATCCTTGAGTACTAAAAATAGAAGTCTATAATTGAGATAGGAGAAGGTAAGCCGAGGGGACATTCCAAGGTCACTCAAGTCTGCCCCACTCTCGCCACATCTCTCTGCAGCCCCCATGCCATTCAGCTGTCCAGCTCTCATGTTCCTTTCGGCTGGTCCCCAACTCTCACACAGCAGAAAGAGGAACCACTGTGGTGAAAGCTTGTGCTTTAGGGATGGAGCCTGAGCCTGCTGTTTCACATTCGTGGGCTAGGAAGTTGTCACATGCCAAGGAATAGCAAGAAATTTTCCAGCCCATTCGTTTCAAGAAAGAACATAAATTATGTGTTTCTATATAATTTGTCATCTAATTAATGCAAAAGAAAATCAAAACTAATCAGCACAAATGTGAAGCCAATGCAAAAAAAAAAAAAAAAAAAAAGAAGATTGGGAAGCAAAAGCTCTGAGTTCTGATCTTTTGTTGGGTTTGATCTTCTGCCACAGACAGGAAGAATTCCCTCATGGTGGCATAGTCTTTTCCCATGGGTTTTTTGTAGGCATACGTCTGGAAAAGCTGGTTCCAAAGCTCTACTGTGATTAGATAAAAGGTTAATTACAGAAAACATATAGCACAAAGCATACCATTCTTTTCATTATTCCTGATGTTTCTTAGCACTTCCTTAATTCCATAAATAATGTTCCAGATTATAAAATATGCAACAGAATACTGTTATTGGTTTGCCACATGATATTAAGTGCAAAAGGAGATTAGCAGTTTTGATATAGTGGGAGATAAGAAACAATCTTTGGGAGAGTATTCTATTAGAAACTAAGATTTTATTTCAGAGGACACTTTCTCAGGAAGATAAGCACCTGTGTTTTGGTTTTTTTCTTACTCTATTCCATATATAAAACTTATCAAAGCTGAAACTCATCAAGCCAGTTTCAGTTAATTCTTTAGTTTCTGCATCAATAAGGTAGGAATAATTATAGCTTTCTCCTCACAAATTCTCAAGGAAGTGATGAGGATAATAAGATAAAACCAGCATCTGGTTAGGTCTTAAGATTTTATTGGAGTGAGGCAATATAAAAAAACAAGTGATTGCTTTTAAAAGAAGAATTGAGGGGGGGAGAGGGGGAGGGAAATATCACCTGAGCCATAATATCCTCCAGTAAATTAAAAATACAATATGTGTGAGAGCATATCTGTGGATGCAGAAATATTTTTTGATTAAAGGAGGAAATGTAGAGACAGAGAAGCATCAATCAGATGCTCAAAACTCAGAGGGAAGGTAGGGGAGGGGGAGGGGGAGGGGGAGAGATCAACCAAAGGACTTGTATGCATGCATATAAGCATAAGCGATGGATGTGGACAACAGGGGGTGGGGGTGGGGGTGAGGGTGAGGGCAGGATTGGGGGGACATTGGGGAGAGAAGGACACATTTGTAATATCTTAATCAATAAAGGGGAAAAATGAATAAAGGAGGAAATGTGGAGAATAGAATATCTCATTGAAATGTACTTTTCATTCCTGTTGTAAATCTTTCCACAAGTGAAGCGAATAAGAAAAGTTTATGAATTAACAAAAACTAGGTTAAATAAGTTACTTTTTTTCTGCTTTGCTCCAACTTTGTCCCCTTCACCTTTATGAAAGGTAAGTCAATACAAATACCTAAAAGTAAAAAGGGCAAGCCTCTTGTTCACCACTTCCAGTCTGCTACTTATTTCTGTATTTACGAGCACATGCAAATACACATATATATGTAATTTTTTAAAATAAAAAGGGAGTCACTCTTCTGTATCCTGCTTTACTCAACAACATATCATACACCTCTCTCAGTAAGTGCTGGAGTATTCTACCTTATGGATATATGTGACTTGAGCACTAAACAAAGTAGTTCTGTTTAAAATAAGGACTCTTCAAGGGTAATTTTTACTCCGCTGTTTTACTTCTGCCTTAAAAGCATTTCTAATAACAATTATGGGATTTGCTTTTAGCTGTTTGAGTAGAAACAAGCCTCCTTAGACCATAGCACATCTGCTTCTGGTTTCCCGGGCAGCGCAGGGTGTAACTGTACCACTGAGCTGCATCTTCTGCGACCACATAAAATGCAAAAGAAACAAGCCAAGTTCTACTCACGTTACCGCGTACTGTGCAAACGACAGATACTCCACCAGGACATCAAGGCCTTTGTTTTCTTCATTCAAAAACTCTCTGACCCATCTGTGGGGAAAAATTATGGGGGAGGTTTGTCACATGCTCTGCCACAAAAGGCCACGGTGAAAACGTTTGTTTTTCCACCACAAACGCTTATTGCCTGAAAGGAAATCAGTACTAAGGAAGCCTGGACTCTATCACACCAGGTAAGAGCTTTCAGATAGACCAACTAAGAAAACCGCAACATTTCAATGTGCAAGAATAGGGGGCCAAAGGCGTATGTGCGCCTTCTTTGAATTTTACTGCTTAAGAGACTTAAGATAACTCCTAAGAAACTTGCTAAAAAAAGGCACTTGCTAAATGTACTTTTTCCACCATAACTGATCCTCAGCCTGCTTGCTACAGGAGCCAAGACTGCACGGGGAGGGAGGCAGACGGGGGACATGACGACATAACCACTGAAATCCAGGCGCGAGTCCAAATCCACATTCAACTCTTTTCTTGGCACACGAAGCTGCAGAAAACGCTCAACCAGCCAATGAGAGACCAGTGTTTATGGGCTTCTGGAAATTCGATAGGGATGATTTGCTTAACTTTTTCCACGAATGTTAAAACCTTTCAAGAAGTTGCAGACACCGCATACCATCATCAGCGTTGAGACGTGACAAATACCATGTTTTTCAAAAATTCTTTTGAAAATAGGACCACCTTGCATTTGAGTGGTGGGTTTGAATGCAGTTCACTGGTTTTCTTTTACAAATTTTTATTCGTCATAATCATTCCAAGAGATGAAGTAGGCTAGTCTAACAGAACTCTTAGGTACTGGAGATAAACAGTTGTTACCCCACCTTACAGGGTTCCCCAGGGCGTCCATCATCAGAAAACATGGGACACCCCATTAAGCCTTCACTAGATTGGAAACTCCAACAAATAATATCTGCTACTGTCTCACACGTGAAACAAGGTACATCTGCCAAGGACATTTCAAAATGGCTGACTCTTCCATGCACACCCAGCTCACGAGGCCTAGCAGGCGTGGGCACGAGAGCTACCACGGGAGCTGGTGAACATTGGTCAATCCTGCCTGTGTCCTTAAGGATGAGCAACCCCTTGAGGTCTCTGTCTTAAAGGAAGAAAAAAAAAATCTGGAACTCAGGATGCCTGCTTTTTATTTTTGTTTTTTGAAGGGTATTTTCTTTGTTTTTGTTTTATCCTCACAGTTCATTCTTCCTTAAAAAAAAGTTTTCTTTTTAATTGGTTTTAGAGGAAGGGAGAGGGACAGAGAGATAGAAACAGCAATGATGAGAGCGAATCATTGATCGGCTGCCTCCTGCACGCCCCTACTGGGGATTGAGCCCGCAACCCGGGCATGTGCCCTGACTGTGACCTCCTGGTTCATAGGTTGATGCTCAACCACTGAGCCATCCTGGCTGGGCCATTCTTCCTTTTATGTCCCTCCATCTCCAGGATGTAAACTCATGTCTGTAGGTGGTTCCAGGAGACAGACAGCAAGGTGGGGAAAAAAGACACTGGCCTCAGATTTCCCCCAACAGCCTCGGGCAGACTATCACAAAATGTATGCATTTAACATAGCCCCACGCAAGCAAATAACATTTAATTTTCAAGAGACCTGGCGTGGCAACCCTGGCAAGGAAACACACCACCACTGGGCCCCACAAAGTGGCTCTGCTATGGGAGCTCACCCAAACTAACAGGGCCAGATGCTGGTCAGGGCCGAAGTTTCATTCCAAAACCACTGCACACACAACCTCACGGCATCTGCTACTAGGTACTTATTTTCATCTGATTTATTTTAATTGGTCCCTACACAACTAGGCCTTAGGAGAGAGTGGATTTTTTAAGCACCGATAATTAGAAGCTTGGAAATAGTACAGAATTTTTTTCTTTTTACAACTGGCAGGAGACTAAAGAAAGGCTAAAAGTCACTATGAGAACCGGATGACTAGCTACAAACCCCTCGGCTGCTCTCAGGCCTCTCCGATGGTCTGACCTACGGGCTCTGACCGCACCATCTGAACGGGCCCTCGGGGATGGGTCACAGCAGGGAGCCCCAGAGCTGGGCACGGGGGTCATCTTCGTACAGGAAATGTCACCAACGGGCCCAGGTTTTCCAGGGCAGTCTCAGCTCTCCATATCCTCAGTGGCCACGGGGAATACTCGAATGTAGGAGCTGAGAAAAACAGGCACATACATAGGTCCTTCTGGTTGATTTTCCAGACACAGCCTCTAAAAGAGTAGAGCTGGTCCAGGACGCTCTGAGGACCTGTGATGGCCTCAACCACTGTCATAGCCATCTCACTTGAAACTTCAGCTGCACAGTTAGACAGACGTGAGCAGAGCAAGGGCGAGCGGGTAGGTACAGAAGGCCATGCAGGCGGAAAGCCTAGCGTTGGACAAAGCTGGGAAAACAAGGACCTTGTCCCCAGACCCCCTGATCTTTCATATTGCTGGTCATGCAGCTCGGACCCTCCAGGACGGTGAGGTTCTGACCCACATCACATACATCTAGGCCTCAGTTGTGCTTCAGCTCCAGGCCCAGAAAAGCAGCGAAACAGACAAGCGAGGCCAGGGCTGGCAACAGGACCAGCTGCATTGATTAATGACCAACCAATCAGTGGAGACCAGGACCCTGAAAGGGCACACCTGGAAAGTTGATGAATATTCTATTGGGATCCTCCCCTGCACCCTCCAGATAAATACCCTCAAGACAAGAACCCAGTGCCTCTCTCTAAAAGGAGCAGTCCCCCCCCGCCCCCCTCCCCCCCCCCCCCACCAATTCCCCAGCAGTGGTTTCCTTGCCTCCCTCTTTCTCCTAAGCTCCAAGGGCTTGTCTCCTGAGCCCATTTCTTCAATGGCTCACTTCTTCTACCTCTGTGACTTTAAATAAACTTTCCCTTATAGTTTGAAGAAAAAAACGTTCAGCCACAAACTGGATAGGAGGCAAATGACTCAGAGATAATGAATTTTAAAAAAAAGGAAGGAAGAGAGAGAGGAAGAAAGGAAAGAAGGTAGGAAATAGCCAAGCACAGCCAGAGCTTCAATTCTCTTGACTCAAAATACTAATATGCATACAGTCTGATGTAAGGACAGACTATTAATTAGCTTCCCTTACTTCAATCCAATGTTCTTATCAATAGCTCCACTCCCACTTGATGACTTTGAGCAAAAGTGCCTTAAAAACAACTTTCAAGTTGAAAGGCAGGAGCCAGCTGCTCAGTTCCTGCTCATGTCCTGCCTCAGAGATTTCATTTCATGTGGACAACCTCTTTCTAAGCTGCAAGATCTTCCCTGGGCCTTTGATCTGGCCCAGGCACCCCGAGGTGATTTAGGAAATAAAAGTATATCATGGTTGATTATCTTACCCCATTAGTCAAATGATATCAGGTCAGTAAACTCATTTCAGCAAAAAAAAAGGCTATCAACAGCCTTCACTTTTCCCCTCTCAATCCCTGTCCCTTCCACACTGGGGATATTCTGAACAGAAGAAAACACAGGTGAGAGTGAACTTCTGTGGAAATGAAAGAAGACGGAAAGAAAAAAGGCAAACATGAAAAAAGGGTAACTTTCAAGCAGTATCTTGAAGCTAAAGACATAAAAAAAGGATGCCCCATTCTGCAGATTTATGTATATAATCATGCAATGAAATAGCATAAATGTTGAGTTCCTGTAGTCAATTTCCATTTTCACCTCTGTGCATGCTATACACATTTTGTTTTACATATTACCAATAGGCAAACAGTTTCAAATTGGGTAATGATACGTTTTGGAAAGCAGAATTATTTTTGACTCTGATAGCACCTCACAGATTCACTGTAATTACATGCTGTAAAAGTGAATTAGGCAAATTTCCAATCAGCTGCTCAGGAGCCAGAAGAGACGTGGACAAGAAAAATAGCTCCAGAAAATACCTTCTTCAAGGACAAGATCTAAGTGCAGGTGCCGTTAGCTACTGTTTTATTGTCGACAGGTCAAAGCTTTATTTCCGAATTGCTGTTTTCTCTCTACCCCGCCAAATCTTAAACCTCATTATTCTCAGCTAGAGACACAAGATAAAGGGACAAAGCATGAACTCCCTTTGTTAGTCTCCAGCCTGTGGGCCACATAAGGCCCGTGAAATCATTTGGTCTGGCCCTGCCAAGGCATTAGGGGTGAGTTAATTAAACGTTTGACCAAATATAGCAGGCTAATTTTTAAGTTGATAACTTTATATAGCTTGCAAATGATGTTATAAATATCCAAATGGCCCTTGGCAGGAAAAGGTTCCCCACAGGCATGGTGAACTGCAGTGGCTAAAAAATCATGAGAGAGAGAGAGAGAGAGAGAGAGAGAGAGAGAGAGAGAGAGAGAGAGAGAGAGAGATTGAGTAGCATCACCCAGATTCATCATTAGCTACCAAATCTAGGAGAGTGTCACAAATTGGTTCTCAAAGTATAGCCCGCACACCACTAGGGGTCCCTGAGACCCTCCCAGGGGCTTGTGGAGTTACAAGTGTTTTCATACAAATATTAAGAAAGTAGTTATTTTTGTCACCGTGCTGACATTTGTACTGATGGTACAAAAGAAATGTGGGTGGCCCGGCCGACGTGGGTCACTGGTTGAGCATCGAACTATGAACCTGGAGGTCACAGTTCAATTCCCAGTCAGGGCACATGCCCGGGTTGCAAGCTCGATCCCCAGTGTGGGGCATGTAGGAGGCAGCCAATCAATTATTCTCTCCCATTACTGATGTTTCTATCTCTCCTCCCTCTCTCTTCCTCTCTGAAATCAATAAAAAATATATTTTAAAAAAGAAAGAAGTGTGGTGAGAGAAAGAAATGGGAGAACATTTAATAGATAAAACCCACTGCTGCCACTAAAGAATACACCTACTTATTTTATTCTTCATCCCATGTCCTTGGGAGGATAAAAGTTAGCTTCACTTAAAGCTGCCCGTAGGGAGGCAATAACAATTCTTGATCACATTAAAGCTTCTCTCTTCTATATACATCTTGACTTTTCTGTGTGGCAAAATGGGAAGCTCGCATAAGGCACTTCTGTTGCCTACCCCAGTGCCGCTATTGTCTTGAGGGAAAGAGCTCGGGCAGGTGTTTGAGTTGCAAACCCAACCACCACTTTTTTACATGAAATGTAAAATGACTGACAGGCTATGGCTATTCCGCCTTGGGCATTTGGCAGACATATTCTCAAAAGTGGATGAAGTGAGCCTGTCATGTTGAGGAAACCAAGTGATGGTAGTTGTCGATGATAAAATTTGAGCTTTCAAACCAAAAAAGTTAAAAATTTGGAACACTGGTATTCACCACTATGAGCTTGACAGCTCCTCAGTCCTTCAAGAATACTCCGGTGAGACCGGTGACTACTAACAAGTGTAGCTGTTTTTATAGTGCAGAATAAAGCGTGTCAATGTTCAGGTGATCAATGACACAATATTTTCCAAATAACCAATTCATGATGTTAAAAAATTACTAATGGGTAAAGAGAAGCATTCAAGTGCAAGACAGTAAATAGACTTTAGTACAACAGAGCACAAAAACTCATTGGTTTAGTTTCAGATTTCACATTGCAGGTAACTTTAAGAAACTGCCATTTCTTGAATTTTGGGGTAACATCAAAGAAGAACATCCACAGTCATCAGAAAAAGTTATTTAAAAACTCTTCCTATGGGGTGGACTAGAAGAGGTCAGTGGGGGTGGGAGTGGGGGAGTAGGGCCCATATGTAATACTTCCAACAATAAAGATAAAAAAAATAAAATAAAAGGAAACCCTGCTGCACTGTTGGTGAGAATGCAGATTGGTGCAGCCACTATGGAACACAGTATGGAGGTTCCTCAAAAAAACTAAAAATGGAACTACCTTATGACCCAGCAATTCCACTTATGGGTATAAATCCAAAGAAACCCAAAACATTAATTCAAATAAATATATGTACCCCTATGTTTAATGCAGCATAATTTACAATAGCCAAGATGTGAAAGCAACCCAAGTGCCCATCAGTAGACAGATTAAAAAAAAAAAAAAAAAAAAAGCTGTGGTCTAGATATACAATGGACTATTACTCAGCCACAAAAGAAGAATGAAATCTTATCATTTGCGACTGCATGGATGAACCCAGAGGGTATTACTGGTGAAATAAGTCAGTCAGAGAAAGATTTCACTTATATGTGGAATCCAAAGAACAATATAAGTGGACAAACAAAACAGAAACAGACTCATAGACTCAGAAAACAGACTGATGGTTGCCAGAGGGGAAGGGGGCTGGGAGGTTTGGTGAATAAGGTGAAGGGATTGAAAAGTAGAGATTGGTAGTTACAAAACAGTCACAGGAGTATAAAATACAGCACAGTGACTCCAGTCAATAATACTGTAATAGCTACATATGGTGACAGGTGAGTATCTGTGTAAGGCCAGGTTTTCTTCATATACATCAACCAAAGCAACATAGCACAACACACTGAATGCAAGATATGAGCATGCAGCTGCCTTCTACTAACGAACCATTAAAGAGATGTTAAATGTAAATTAGGGCCACTCTTGTCACCAATATTTTTTTTTTTTGCTTTGGAAAATAGTTTTTATGAAATATGTTATTTGTGCTATATTATGTTTCTTATTTTGTATTTATATATTTACAGTTATTAGATATTTAATAAATATTAAATTTTATTAAAGAAGCATATTTAAAATGTATCCGTTTAAATTTCCAATATGGAGAACATTTAATAGATAAAACCCACAAAAATAATTTAAGAGAGTAAGGAGTCCTAAAATTAAAAAGAAATTGAGAACTGTTGGCTTTATGACAGGCTTTGGACATATCTAGGTTCGAACCTCAGTGCTTCTAAGTTGTGTGGACTTGAGCAAGATACTTAATAGCTCACTCAGCTTTCTCATCTGTAAAATGAAGGTTCAGAGGTAAAAGGCAACAATAAAAAGATTTTGTAAGAAATAAATAATACATTTAATGTGCCTAATACAATGCTTAATACATGACCAAATGACTATGATCTTGAAAATTTCCAAAAAGCACCATCTAAGAATGAATTAACCATAGGCTAGCTTGATGCACACACACCCCATTGGTGTTCTATACCTCTTAGAACCAGCTCTTTTGGCCTGGCCCAGCCCACATTGCTTCTTCACAAAAAAAGCTGAAAGTTCAGGAGGGAGGATGTCACTGAGCACTTCCTCACTTCCCCCTCTTTCTACAAACCTGCCCACTAGGACATTCCTCTCACAACCTCATTCTCTCAACTCCCCCAATGAAATAAAATGAACTGAGCATCTTTCAGAATTTCTGTCACTGCACTCAGGATGAGAATTAATTTTCTATCATAATATGGAGTTTTACTAAAATGAATTACCTGCAAGAAGAGATAGCCTACATCTCAGTTCCATGGAATACAGCCCGTAAATCTATCCAGCTCACCACTACTGCGGCCACTTGAATCTTATCACCCTGACATCCAAAACATCACAACATATGCCTACTCACACTGCCCGGCCAATGTGTTCTAATATTTGTGGTTCCTTTCAAGGGTATTCCAAGTCATTTCAAGAGCTGGGATAAGTTATAATCCAATTCTTCTCTATTATTATAACTCTTAAGAGTAAGTGAATGCGATTATTTCTAGTCCAAACTTCAATTTGGCTCAAAGAAAATTAATTTTCTTTCTCAGAAGATTACTCCATTTATAGAGTTTTAGGTTAACATCAAAACTCAGAACAAACCCTTTGCTTGGCAAAGCTATAGCTTGGAATGTTATCTCAGCAAAGCCCTAGCCTTTAACCTTGAAATGCAAGTATGTGCCAAGAATAATTTTTTTAAGACAATATATTTTAAATGTAATTCTTCCTTTTAATTTCTGGTAAGCAACAATCTCCTAGGTGTCAGGGTCGTTTTAAACAAGGAAGGCAACATTCTCTGCATGGAATTCCTTGGGGACATATTACATAATATTGTCAAATTATTATTAGATACAATATTATTTTCAATATGCATAACAAACAACAGTTATATAGTGAGTAATTACTATGTATTAAACCCTATATTAGATCATTTTTATATTAGATATTTTGTGAATTATTTCATTTGATCCTTACAATATGCCTATAGAGTTTTATTATCCTCATTTTATAGGTAAGAAGTTAACTTAGATCAGATGGTAAGTAAAGAGAGTTTATATATAACTTACCTAAGATCAAGTAACAAACAGCAAAAATCTGAACTAACATATTTCTTTTCATAAGGCAAATAGGCACCCAATTACCTTTCTATTATGGTAGCTTAAAGAGTACAATAAAATCTATGGATCCCTTATTTAGCATCTTGTATTCCAAGAATTCCTCATTGTATTGATTGATTGCTTTCACATTATTGAGTAACTTTTTCAGAAAATTTTCCAGCCAAATGAAGTCAAGCTGCTTATTTTCCATAGTGAAGAGTCAGTTCAGGCTTGGGTAGTCAGGTCAGGCAATACAGGTCAAAATCCTGGTGTGTGGTTTCACCCGTATAAGGTTATGCCAGTAATCGGTTGCATACAGACAGACAATGCACCTCCATGCATTTTCCTGCTGCTAAAGCCAAAGCTTTCAGAGTAGGTGATAAACACAACGCCTCAGATAGGTGATAAACACAAAAAACTTCAGCTGGAGAAGATGAAAGAAACGTAAGAATCTTTCAACACCCCCACAGCATCCTAAACAACAAACCATTCCAATTGCTTGCAGATTTGCACTGGCTTCAACCCAACCAGGGCTCTACTATTCAGCCAACTTTGTATTGGAAATGATCATCTTGCTTTGGTATTTGATGGTCAATTTCACATTATTCCAGCAATGTCCGAAGAAATGCTTTTTGACAATTTGTAGAAATCCTGGCTGCAGATCATTCAGTCAAGAAGTGGTGCCAATAGTATAGGGTTGGACCTTACCAAATGGAATCTAGCTCCTGATCCACAAATATTGGAAAGTATGTAAATTTCCTAAGCTTGGATGCCCAACTATATTAACTTACCACCACTTTCACCCCCAATAGACAAGCCTCATTGCTTTGATCCCAGAGTCCTGATTATCCTATTTCCTTTCAGGGAAAGGGCTGCCAGATTAGGCAACATAAGAAAAAGAACACAGCATTTTGAACCAAAGCACCTGGCTCTACAGATGTAGATTTTGTGGGAGTCACTCACCCTCTCTGGTCCTTAAAACTTCTAATCTGTAAAATGAGGAACTAGGTAATCCTTAATTTTTCTTCCAGTTCTAAATCATGATTCTATGATCCACTGCTCTATAGCCCATTTTCTGGGATGAAGGTGATTTTCAATTTTAGGTTAGAATTGGTTCATTTTTTGAATATTTCATTTTCAAGGAAACAACATGCAGAGTTATCCTTTAAGAAATGAACATTTTAACCCTGCATTTCTGCCATTTAAAAAAGCTTATTTTTGCCCTAGCCAGTTTGGCTAAGTGGACAGAGCTTTGAACCAGGGACTGAAGGGTTCTGGTAAGGGTGCATACCTCAGCTGTAGGTTTGACCCGTGTGCAGGAGGCAACCAATAGATGTGTCTCTCTCACATAGATGTTTCTCTCTCTGTCTCTCCCCCTCCCTTCCACTCTCTCTAAAAAAAAAAAAAAAAAAAAAATCAATGGAAAAATATCATTGGGTGAGGATTAACAACAACAACAAAAGCTTATTCTGAAATAACTGTGAAAATTAACTACTTGACTGGCTTATAGCAAACACAGTCTAAAGTAGAAGTAAGCTGTTACTTATGAAATATATTAATTTACAGAATACTCTGTAAAACTATAAAATAATATATATGTAAAAACCTCATTTCCAAAAGACCTGCAAAGAATGCTGAAGGGGAAAATCCTAAAAGATTTTCTTATTGTAAAACTCAACTATTTAAAGCCTAGAGGGTTAAATAACTTGCTGGAAACTAAACAAAAATTTTAGGAAGAACTCAGGCTATAAAATAGGATATGTCTTGCAGATAAACCATCTTATTTTAAGGTACGCTAGAATTATGCCATCAGGAATATGTGAGAATGCCATGAAGTTGCACTTGCTTGAGGCAAAGCAACCATGTTGTTGCATGAAAACTCAGAAATGCTTAGCACCGAGATCCCTCAAACTTTATTTTCTAGAGTGGATTTACACTTCCTGGTCCTAAAAATTTGAGAATTTGAGGTGTAGGAAGAAGAGACGCAGAACCAAGTATCTGTGTACAATGAAGTGTATCAGGTGACATCACTCCAGTTTCTGTCCCCTTCTGGCCAGAAAGGTGGGAAGTGAGGAAAGGAGAACGGAGCAATTTCAAACAACCAGCTCAGAGAACGCCCATGAAGGCTCAGAGATCTTCCAGAACCTGTCTGCATTACTTGTTGGGGGTTCCTAATTTGCCAAAGAATTATTATACACACAAGAGACCAAGCACTTACTACTACATCCAAGCAAAGAATTTTACCATGGTTATAAATATCCCAAATCAAGGACTGTCTGTCCAGCTCCTACTGATTCTTGTACTGTGAGAAACTCAAATACTAACACAGGTTCCACCCACCTAAACCTCTGTCTCCTAGCTTATAATGAACAGTAAGGAAGCTTAACTCTTCAGGTATGACATAGTCACTTTGTAAAGTGTCCAAAAGAGCCCTGGAGCTAAAATGTTAAATGGGCACACTTACCCAATATGGTTGGTTCTTAAAGAAATTTCCAGTTCTCTCAGCACTTGTGTGGATTCTTGAACACGCCGTCTGAATTTCTATAATTCAAGAAACACATATTCTCACAAAACATATTTTAGCAACTGCTAAAACTGTAGCTTACTTGTAATAAGTTTAACACGATATGAAAATAGCTCTGCTTCTGAAGCGGGCTTTTCTCGCATTTCTTTTTGCAAAGCACACACATTTTTCTCATCATGAAAATCAGCTGATGCAAAAGGATTGGGAAAAATTACTTATTTTCATGTACTAAGTGGCATTAAGTAAGTATATTATTTTCCCCTACCCCGCAATACAATAGTCACCAATATATTTATGTGTTGGGGTCCCTAAGATCATCCCAGTTTCAATGATTCCATAGGACTCAGCATACAGTTGTCCTTATGACTAGGATTTATTAGACCAGGAAGATACCAGGCACAATCAGCAAAGGGAAATGATACCAGGGTGAAGTCTGGAGGAAACCAGATACAAGCTTCCAAGAGTCTTCTCCCAAAGGAGTCACAAGTGACAGTATTCGTGAAATGCTGTCGACCAGGAAAGCTCATTAGAGACTCGGTGCCCAGGGTTTTCACTGGAGGGTGGGTCACTTGGGCACTCTCTGCTAGCACATACCTAAGTCCAGCCTCCCAGAAGGAAAAGAGGCATTCGGCATAAACCATATTGTTGGCTTAAACAAGTTGGGCACTGGAAGTATTCTGATTAGGGAATGGTGGGAACTCTCCCAAAATTCAAGTTCCCAGTTGACAACCAGAAGCCAAACTTGCAAGCAGGTATTTCTAAGGTAGCAAGTCTCAGGCTTGCTATGTTAACTCCTTTCTGCATGACCTAACATTTCCAAAAATAAACATTCATAGTTGTCTCTGCCCACGAGCCCCCATGTGGAAGGTCCCTGTTCTGAAGCACCTCCCTTCTACATTTGGAATGTCCTTCCTCATTCCCATGCCTCTAGAACCCCAATGATCCTTCCAGAACTCCCTCATGTCTTTCTTCTTCAATGAATCCTCCTCTGATAGTAAATGTGCTCACCTCTCTATCCTCTCAACACTATATAACCTCCAAGGATTCATTGGGTTGCACAGCACAGCAGTTCTTTGGAACACCATTTCCTACAGAAGCACTTATTGCAATGACTAAAGTCTTGGGCCACTCTGGAAGGACATTTGATGTGCCACACCTTCTAAGAAGAGTCCTCTGCTTTCTGTCCTGTAGGTCCAAACCACCGTCTTGTTACACTGTTCTCGGGAAAAGGCTTTGAGGATTCTAACTCAGGATATTAGAAAGCCTTGTCTACCGCCATCATTGCAGGGTATATAGGGGTATCCAGCTCCAAAGGCAAAGGTGTGCAAGGACAGGAAGGAAAGGAGAAAGTGTGGACAGGAGGATGGGGTTGGGGAGAGCCAGGTGGAACCCTGCTCAGTATGGGCGGCTCCTGTCACTCTCTTCTCTTCTGACAGCCCTTTGCTTCTCCAACTGCTTCTAACCAGGGCACCAAGGAAGCAAAGTCTCCCAGATCCCCCGGTTGCCATTCCTAAAGCACCCCAAAGACTTTCTTGGGTTTTTAGAATGTAGGTACAGTAGGATATGTGAAATAAAAGCATCCTCGATGCAATGAAGAAAGCAAGACACTCCCCTCTTTTATCAAGAAAGGCCTAAGAAATGGCAGCAGCATCTACAGTTTGGAGGGGCATCCGACTGCTTCCTGCAGAGCTCTCCAGCACTGAGGGCTGCTGACGAGGGGGTCTACGTATGGCCACGCAGCTGAGGGCACCATTTCCAGGTGTGCTGGCTGCTCCCAAGAGGCCATCCCATGTCAGAGTCATAAGTCTTGGGCTGCCTACACCTGTGGCCTTCAGAAGACAACGCAGTGCTCCTGGCTATGCATTTGGCACAGTTCTGACTAGTTTCCTGAGGCCTCTGCCGGCCAACTCTGCCCCATGCTTCCTCGGGTCAAGGTCATCTCTTCCAGACATCATCAGCCATAAGGGCATGCAGCGAAGCAAGGAGGACATAATGGAGTATAAAAGAAAACCTGCTCAAGGGCTAAGTGGCATATATCAAAACAACACTATCAGATAATGGGAAGGACACTAGCAGATAGCATTTACTCGCCATTTACTATGGTAGGCACTACACTTTGGCAACTACATAATACCTGAGGTGAAACTAAATTGACTTTGCCCTTGTACTGTACTCTCTCGGGGACTGTTTGATTTTTAGCTGACTTCTAGACTACAGAGGGGCTTGGCACCCACTTCACTAAACACATAAACAGTGAGTGCAAACACTCTGCACTTCTACAATGGATGCAGAATGCTTTAAAAGAGAAATCGTGTGCCCGTGGGGACCAGCTAAAAGGAGCAGGGTACCATCACTTGCAGTCTTCACCCCTGACTCGGCCTCTCCCTAAGAATAAGGTGCAGCGTGGGGATGGGCCCACGGAGGCAGCTGAGCCCTGGAGACGGAGGCAACAGATTTCACCATCACAGAGGACCAGACTCCCTTCTTCCTGGTCTGTGGCCTCTCCCATGCCAGATGCGAGCAACCCCTCCCACCTCCAAAGCATAAACTAAGCACTGGCTGGTATGAAATGAGGAGGCTGGTTTGGAGAGTTCTGATCCCAGAGATATCTAATTTAGGCTCTTCCTTTCCTGCCCTGGAGGGTTTAAAACTATTTAGAAGAAAATCTAAGTAGAACATATTTCAGAATTTTTTTCAGAAGACAGCACATGGAGTACCTTGTGTTCCAGATGAACAAAAGCTTAATGAACAAGGTACCCGAGGACTCCGAATGCAGTTAAGGGAAGACGGCTGGGCCTAGACTCTCTGGCCCTGATTTGAAATCTTTTTGTTTCCCCCTCCCATATTACAACTGAGAACTTTAAACACATTTTAACTGAAAGCCATGCCTTATTCCAAACAAAATCTCCTTTTCTCCAGGCTGTAAGCATGACAATTACGTTGAGTGGAACAGATCGTTTCCTCCTGCCAGCTCCTGACAGAAATCGGAGCAGCAGGGATGGTGGATCCAACATCCATTTTATTTTTTTCTGCCCCCAATGCCTGATGGTGAAAGATGAGGCACAGACCAAACAAGGCCATTCAGGTGGACACACAGGGCCCGGGGCAGAGACTGAGGTCAGCCAGACAGACATCGATTGTCCTGGGCCTCTTTATCATTATTTGTGAGGGAGTAAAACACTTTCTGAGCAGCTTATTAGTTATTTTTGTGTGTGTGTCTTATATTCTTTGCCTCAACTCAGAAGCAGTTGTTCCAAAGGAGAGCTCGAACATGCCAGGAGGGACCCCCTCTCCCTTCCCAGAACCTTCCTCCCTGTGGGGCTTGGGGCTGGAGTCTAAGAAGCTCTCTGGGAGTTCACGTATTTTCTCCTTTCTTTTCAGAATCTGACAAACGTTTCAATAATTGTTGGTGGATGGGACATACTCTGTGTGAGGGAAGCTCTCAGTCTTGAGGACAGACATCGGCATTTTTGCAATGCTCAGCTGGGGTGAGTGTGCCTAATGCCTGAGCATCCAGCCTGAAGGTGTGTAAGCCTGGGGATACCTGGAAATGTTTCTAAAGGAGAAGCTTGCTGCCTCTGTGCAAAGAAATGGCCCAGAAAACCACCTGGGGCCTTCTGCTTGTGTTCTGTGCATATGGGTGTGCCTTTACTTAGCCCCTCTAATCTGATGGCTGAGGCTGCTCTGTCCTTGGGGGAGGAGACGAACAAGAATGAAACAAAGAATTAAGCAGCTGTCTCATTGAGGGGGACTGACAGAAGCTCTTTAGAAAAACAAACATGTGTGTGCCATATTTGGGGGGGGGGGAGCTATGAGACTTTGACAGGTACATTCTCAGAAGACGAGGCTGTGTCACTGAAGTCCATATGGCGTCTAGCCGACAGCACAGGTCTACATCCATTTCATCATCATGTCGAGATGCGATTTCCGCTTGCCTGCATGTTAACCATGAACTTCCAAGAGGAAATAATAGCTGTTTTCCTTTGCTTAGCTTTTTTTTTTTTGAAAAGGGATGGTGGGGGGGGGGGGGGTGAGTGAAAGCAAAAAAATAAAGAAAAAGGACGTTTTTTATTTATTTTTTAAAAATACAACAGCCAAGAGCCCTGGAAACAGTGGCTAACTGGGAAAAGTGTGCCTTTCTTCTCTCATGGGTCACACGCAGAAACAACAGAGGGGATTCAGCTCCAGATATTTTCCTTGCAGCCTTGAAAGCAGGAGTTGCAGTAGGTCAACCGGAAAACAAGCGCTCGCTGCAGAAGAGCCCTTTACCCATCTTAGCAGGGACAGCTCTACCCGAGACATCCCAGGCCCGCCCCAGGCCTGCAGGGCTGTGCCAGGCTGCATGCCTGACCACGAGGCATCAATGTAAACCAATTGTGTGGCTGCACAAAGCAGGGCTTGTTTGTAAAAGGGGAGCGTCTGTCGAGAATGGAGTCAGCTTATTCTCTCCTCACCTTCTTGGGGCCAGGGGCAGGGCTGGGGCGGGGAAGCTGCTAAAAGCATCAACACAGGATGTGAGAGCACAGCTGGGATGACAAAGCCCAGTGATTTTTCAAGGTCTCTGGACATGCACCCAGACATGAAAGACAAGTCGGCCGCTGCAGGGACTGCTTTCCTGGGGCCTCCACACCTCTGCAGTGCACTTGCCGCCTGTGTAATCGCACATGGCAGTGCCTCAATGGCCATCAGAGGGAAGGGCCTCCCTCCTCAGGAAAGCACTCTTAAATACACCCTCAAGTGAGAAGGACAGCTTCTCCCTTTGTCTTCTCATGTTCGTCTCTAGACTGTTTTCCTGGAGGCCCTGGCTCGGGCTACAATGCAGAGGAAGGAAGGTCTCCCCAGTGCAGAGGACTCTGCTTGCTCATGGGGAAGCGGTAACAAAGAGTGGAAATAAATCCCTCTTACCTTCCTGGTTACAGCTGGATCCAGATAGCCTTTGAGCTTTTGAATGTATGTGTGGGGAGGATTCTTCACCTGGAACCGTTCCTGCAGGAAGCACAAAAATAAAGTAAAAATATCGCACGTATGAAGGCATGACAACCAGCCATGTTCCAACAGATTCAGATGCCGATCCAAGGCTGAAAGGCACCCACAGAACGGACGTGGCCCTGCAAATCATCACTATATTCTAATGATGTTGTCCTCTCTGCAAAGGAGAAAACGGAAGCTCAGAGCAATTCGGCCCTTCCCGAAGGTAACACAGGCGTCAGGAGTACAAACGGATCTGAAGCCACACTACCCTCCTCTAGTCTCTCCAGCTTTCTCTGCAGCTCTCATTCCAGGAATAATGTTTTGCCCAGCCTGTAACCACATCCTCTTCTCGCAGGTCCTCAGTCTACTGCATATTCTTTTGAAATCTTTAATGTTAGCAAATCTTCTTTTGAATATTAATTCTTTGGGGAAAAAACAAAAATTTGACTCAAACTCGATAAAACTTCTCTGTTTCAAAAACGAGTAAAGAGTCTATTGCTAAGAGGCTGGAGTGAGCGTGTATTTGCGTGTATGCATACCCATGGGTGTGATCGCTAATGGGCTCCCAAGGCAGCCCAAACTAGAAGACCCAAAAATAGTTTAAGCAAAACCACGATCATTGAAATAAGCATATTTTACTAGTATATATACACGCTATTTGAATATAGACCTGAGGTGGGGCCCAGGAATCTGCATTCTAACAAGTTTTATGCTGATGCTGTGGATGGAGGGACTACACTTCGAGGAACTCATGCCCATGAGTATTGGATTTTATAGACTATAAAGTCCAAAGCAGCACAATAAGCAGTAGTAATAAACTGGGTAGAACCCAAATGCCCACAAACTAAAAAGTGGATGGATAAATACCTATACTATGTTCATTCAACCGACTATCACAATGAAAATGAATAAACTACCCAGCATGCACTGCATGCTCCTACACAGATGGGTCCTGTAAAGCTGATGTTAAGACAAAAAGAACACATGATTTCATTTACTACAGATTTACACAAAACAGGCAAAATTAAACAATCTTTAATGGTTTTATTTATGTGCATGGGCGTGTGTGTGCATGTGTGTGTGTGTGTGTATGTGTGCGTAAGAGAAAGAGAGGGAGGGAGAGAGAGAGGGAGGGAAGGAGGGAGAGAGAGGTAGATGACTAGCTGGAGGACTGAAGTGGGGGAAGGGAAATATGAAGTATTCCTTGAGAGGTTAGCAATGTTCTATTTCCTGACCGAAGTAGTACATAGGTGCTTGGCTTTATCCTACTTGTTATGCTGTTCTTGGGTTTCACAACCTCTTCTGTACATATGCTATACTTGACACACACACACAAAAAAGTTTAAATAGTGTATCAGCTCTAAACAGAAAAAAAAACAAAGATTCATCATGAAAGCAGGACAATTCTTGTCAGGTTCTAACCTACCTATACCTCAAAAGATGTTTTTCCTAGTAATTATTTTAAACCTGATTATTGCTTACACCTCAATGGAATGTCTTAGTATTTTCCAACACTGACACTGGCCAGGATGTTTAAGCATTTGTATAATCCATGAGAATTCTATTTCTCCAACACAGGGATACTCTTCCCAGTCCACTCAAGTCTTGCTCGCTTAAGATTCAGAAATGCTAAAGATCATCTTACTATTACCAAAAAGGTAATCTTACTAGTGTAAGTATATAGTTTTAATTATGCTTTAAAATAGAAGAAAGTAGCTTATAGCGAGACATCTATCAATATTTCCCTTCTACTTAAAAAATGATCAGGGTGAATGTTATAGTATATCAACTATATTGCAACAAAGCTGTTAACATAAAAAGACCAGCATACTGTTCCTAATTGTTCCCCCAAATTTTCTACCGGGAGAAACATCTTGAGTGTCATCATGGGTCTGTATAGTCCTTTTTATTAATTTAAAACCACCATCACTTAGGTAATGAATCAAAGGGAATCCAACAACCCTGGGTTTTCAGCAGCAGCCCAGCTGAAGGCTAAAAAAATCACAAAAAGCTCTGATCTGAAAAGTTGACTGACAGCTAACTAGTTACTATTTCCAACCTTGCGTGTAACCACAGCTGATGCCAGAGATATAGTAGGATATAATAAAACTTATGCTTTTTAACAATCCAATCATTCAAATTGTTAAAAATCCTATGACAATGCAAACCTGTGCTCCCTTCTGCTATAGCAACCAATTACTTCCAAATAGAAGGCTCCTAACATAACCTCAAGGAATTCTAACTCTGGCTAATACAGTATCTGCTTGAGGACATGAAATATGAATCTGTGGACAATTGCTGACAGATTTCTAATTTATGTTCTTTTAGGCAAAGTCCCCATACCAGAAGAGCCATATGTATTCCTTTAAAAGTAAAATCTGGTTGCCCTGGCCAAGTGGCTCAGCCGGTTGGAGCATCATCCCGTATGCCAAAAGGTTGTGGGTTTGATTCCTCATCAGGGCACATACCCAGGTTTCGGGTTCAATCCCCAGTTGGGCGTGTATGGAAGGCAACCAATGGATGGTTCTCTTTCATATCTCTCTCTTGCTCTCTCTTTCGCTCTCACTCTCTCTCCATATACTCAGGTGAGGATTAAAAATAAATAAATAAGGTTGAGTAGCACATAAAACATTGGCCTTCACTCAGTTAGTGAATCCCATTTTTGATAGTCAGTAAGGGCATCTTTCTCCACTTCCTGTTTAAGATTGGGGTGACCCAGAAAGGCTTTCTCAAATCCAGGGGCAAGCAAAGATAGGTTTACAGCTGTGAGTAGGTGAAACTGTTTACTCTTGTATTATTACTTATTAATTACTGTATTTATTGGTATTATAACTATAAACCTACTTTTGCCCACCCCTGTATACACTTTTATTGGTCCTGCAAATATTTTCTTACTAGAGGCCAGTGCACAAAAATTTGTGCACTGGGGGAACCCTCAGCCCAGCCTGTGCCCTCTGGCAGCCCAGGAGCCCTTGGGGGATGTCCACTTGCCAGCAGGGACCAGGCCTAAGCTGCAGTCGGACATCCTTAGCGCTGCTGAGGAGGCAGGAGACGTTCCCATCATCACTGCTGTGCTGGCAGCCTGGCTTGCGGCTGAGCAGAGCTCCCCCTGTGGGAGCACAATGACCACCGGGGGCAGCTCCTGCATTGAGTGTCTGCCCCCTGGTGATCAGTGTGTGTCATAGTGACCAGTCATTCCCAGTCATTCTGCTGTTAGGGTCAATTTGCATATTACCCTTTTATTATATGCCTGGTGCATGGGTGGGGGCTGGCTGGTTTGCACTGAAGGGTGTCCCAGATCAGGGTGGGGGTCCCGTTGGGGTGCCTGGCCAGCCTGGGTGAGGGGCTGAGGGCCGTTTTCAGGTTGGCCACACCCCCTTCAGGGAGGGAGGTCCTGCTGGGATGCCTGGACAGCCTGGGTGAGTGGCTGATGACTGTTTTCAGGCTGGCCACAGCCCCTTCAGGGTGGGGGTCACCCCTGGGGTATCTGGCCAGCCTGGGTGAGGGGCTGATGGCTGTTTGCAGGCTGGCCACAGCCCCTTCAGGGTGGGGGTCCCCGCTGGGGTGCCTGGCCAGCCTAGGTGAGAGGCTGATGGCTGTTTGCAGGCTGGCCCCAGCCCCCAGCCACCCAAGCTCCCAGTGGAGGCTGGCTGGAAGCAGGTATCTGGGATTTATTTATCTTCTATAATTGAAACTTTGTTGCCTTTAGTGGAGGCCACAGCTGGCCAGGGCAGGCAGGAAGCTTGGCTTCCTCCATTGCTGGGGCAACCAAGCCTCCTGCTTGCTCCAGCTCTGTGGTTGCCAGCCGCCATCTTGGTTGGGTTAATTTGCATATAGTCGCTGATTGGCTGGTGGGCATGGCTTGTGAGTGTAGCGAAGTTACGGTCAATTTGCATGTTTCTCTTTTATTAGATTAGATCATTATTCCCCTGAAACTATGGACAAGGTCTACATTTAATACACTCATACTTTTTTCAACTGTGTTTATTAGCATTTGCTGTTGTGTTTTAGGCACATTTTTCACTTGTTTGAGGAACTTATTAATTTATTTCCAAGAAAGATAAAATAAAGAAGCCTGAAGTCTTAAAATACAGTAGGTCTATATCACAGTTACTTCTTGAAAACTCGGCCTGCATCCAGGGTTTCAAATAAAACTGTACAGCAGAAGAATACAAAGCCCCAATCATTTTCCTGAAACTTAAGGTTGTTTCTATAATCTCAAAAGGAACTACAGTTTGAGTTATAAATCCAGCATCTGCCCCACCAAATCTTTCCATCTCTTCAATGTAGCCATTTGAACAAAAGTTAAATTTGGGGGAAATACACTGGAGAATGTCAGCACCTTGCCAACACACATTTTTTATTTGGAAGGGCTTTGTATAGATTAGTGACATCATACTTACTTAAATTAATGTTTTTTCTCTAAATATTAGAATTTTAGATTTTTGAATTGAAACCCCAAATTGCCTTGGATGGCAGTTTTCCATCGCACTCACTTCCAAATGTTTCATCACCCACATGCTATTTCAATAACTATTTACCTACTTGTTCAACATCATTGATATGGGTAGCTTAATTAAATTAAGTCCTCAACCTGAGTTACATTATATAGAAATATTATTCTTAGGGATAGAGAACTTATTTAATTATGGTGATTTGTTAATATGGATTTTTTAGCATCTGAAAGAGCTTTAAAATACAAGTTTCTAATTTTCCAGGTAGGTACCCAGAAGTGGGGTTGTTGGGTCATATGGTAACTCTATTCATAATTTTTTGAGGAGCCTCCATACTGTTTTCTATAGTGGCTGTACCAGTTTACATTCCCACCAGCACTGAATGAGGGTTCCACAACCTCTCCAACACTTGCTATTGTTGATAATAGCCATTCTAACAGGCATGGGGTGGTATCTCACTGTAGTTTTGATTTGCATTTCCCTAATAGCTAGGGAAGTTGAGCATCTTTTCATATATCTGTTGGCTATTTGTATGTCTCCTTTGCAAAGATATATGCACCCTTATGTTCATTGCAGCACTATTCATGGTAGCGAAGACATGGAAGCAACCCAAGTGTCCTTCACTAGCAGACTGTATAAAGAAGATGCAGTGCGTACATACAATGGAATACTGCTCAGCCACAAGAAAAGATGGGTGATCTTGAGAATATCATGCTAAGCAAAATGTCAGAAAAAGAACCTTATTATATCAATCATATGTGGGATATAAACTGAAAGCAACAAATGAACAAACAGGAAAAACAAAAACTCATAGATACAGACAATAGTATGGTGGTCACCAGATGGAAGGGTGGGTAGTAAAGGATAAAGGGGGTCAATCAAATATATGGTGACAGACGATATAACTTTGGGTAGAGGACAGATAATGTAATATACAGATTATATATCATAGAACTGTACAATCAAAACCTATATCATCTTATTAACCATGTCACCCCAATAAATATAATTTAAAAATATATCAAAATTAAAAAATAAAATACAAATTTCTTTCAAAATGTCAATATAGCATCACCACCATCCTGACCTCTTGCCACTAATCTCCATGTGTAATCAAACTTTATTCAAAAAATGTTCCTGGATAAGAAAAAAAAAATTGCTCTGGAGTTTTTAATTATTCCCCATAAGCATTCACAAAAAAGAGCCCAAAGACATTTCTAAACATTTAGGCATGCTAGACCACAGATTGCACTGGAAGGAGCTTAGAAGGAGAGAGAGGGCAACAACAAGCCTTAAAATCAGAACTTCATTAAGCTTCTGTGTCGTTTGTAAATATTTTACTTTGAGTGTTAGAAATTCAATTTCTCTGGTAATAATCAGAAAATGTCTTGTCATTGCTAACAGTGACTTTATTTATGCACTCCCAGGGACACAATTACCTTTTTATCTGGGGCAGCACTTCTGTTTCTCAAAGGTTAACTTATCTATATATATAAAAGCCTAAACAACTGGAATGACTGGACAACCAGTCGCTACGATGTGCACTGACCACCAGGGGGCAGACACTCAATGCAGGAGCTGCCCCCTGGTGGTCAGCGCACTCCCACAGCCAACCTCCCCCAGCTGGCCAACCTCCCACGATCCCTTCCCCCAGCCAGTAGGCCCCCAAGCTAGAACAGGGAACTGGGGGTGGGTGGCGGCAGATGCGGCCCCTTTCCCAGGGGTTGAGGACCGGCTCCCTCCTCAGGGCCAGCGGCCAACATCCCATGCCCTGTCCCCCCCGCCCCCCCAGCCAGCAAGCCCCGACCAGCCTGCTGCCCACCCGCCATAGTGGTGGCATGGCAGTGAGGGAAGGAGGGGGGTAGGCGGGGAACTGCATGTTGGCGGGCGCCAATGATGTCGGCGTCAGTGTCCGGCATTCATTCCTTCCACACCTGGCCTGGTGACCACTGCTTCCTCTCTGGCACGGCCCTGATCACCAGCCAGGCGTAGGGACCCCACCCATGCACAAATTTCATGCACCAGGCCTCTAGTCTTTTAATAATACATCTAACTATATTCTTCAGACTTCTTAGCTCACTCAAGCCTCCCAGGTGTCAAGTCAAGATTAACCCACTATACAGATGGCGGAACCGAGACTCGGAAATTAAATGACTGCCTTCAATCAGACATGGGATACACAGCAAGGATTCAAACTCAGGTTTTCTGAGTCTCTGATTCTTGCTCTTTTCACCACACTGGAATGTGTGCTCATCTTGCTTTTGATACAGTTTTTAAAAGGGCAGAAACATGTTTTCTTCTTTGAGTCCCCCTTATGTAGACAAATATTTGGCACACAGTCTTTAATAATGTTCAAAGAATTAAACTTCTTTTAAATGTCATATACAAGTCACCTCTCTCATAAATTAAGGGTAAGTTTTTAAAGTTTAAAAGTACGCAAAGAGATTGTAAACACTGTATGGAGCATACAGCCAGCGGGGTCCTGTGCTAGAAGTAAGCCAGCCAAACTCATGTCATAGCTAAAGAACATCTGCTGATAAGCCTGTGTTGTATCTCCAATGGCTCTGAAACTGCCTAGTGCCTCTCATTACTATGCATTTCTCATTAACTCAATCTGCTAAGGCTGATATGGGCCGCCCCACACCCCCCCTCCTCCCGCCAGCCATGGGGAAGGTTAGGCAGCCTAAACACAGGCATGGCCTGCAGATAAGGAAAAGACAAAGCACTGAATGGACTCCACTTAATGACTAGGGTTCAAGTCTACCATGACCCAAAATGAAAACCAGGACACTCTTTTTTCGTTTGTTTAAAGAGGATTTTTATAAGAGTTTATTTGAGGGGGGCAGGAGAAACACAAAAACAAAAATTCAGGCCATTCTGGTTTTTTATTTTTAATAAATATATTTTTATTGATTTTATTTAGAGAGAGGAAGGAAGAGGGAGAGAAAGAAACATCGATGGGCTGCCTCCTGCACGCCCCCTATTGGGGATCAAGCCTGAAACCGGGGCATGTGCCTTGACTGGGAACTGAACCAGTCAACGTATGGGGACAGGGTACCAAGCCCAACAACTAAGCCACACCAGCCAGGACCCCAGGCCATTCTTAAAGGAACTAACAGAAGGGGCTGTGACAGGAGTATACTAAGTTAATTAGGCAAAGTCACAATAAAGGAAATT
This sequence comes from Myotis daubentonii, assembly GCF_963259705.1. Lineage (NCBI taxonomy): Eukaryota > Metazoa > Chordata > Mammalia > Chiroptera > Vespertilionidae > Myotis > Myotis daubentonii. The sequence goes on from NC_081846.1 coordinate 62,001,888, forward strand.
AATCAATGGCAATGCTATAACATGGCCTTTTCTATTAGACACAGACTGGCAATTCTTTCCAACCAGCTGAACCGTGTCTTTGGGGCCTCCCCCCCTCCATGCCCCCCTTTCTCCACCTAAATCTAATAAAGTCTGTCACTGAAAGCCTTTCTGCATAAAGAACTGGGATTGGACACTCCGCTCACCTAACAAAACATTTCTAATCCTTTGCATTTTCTCTACCCGTGTGTATAATTACATGAGAAATTACTTAATTGAGGTTAATTTGATGTTATCTGGACTTAGACCAAACATATTACAAGCATTTCCATTCTATAAGTTATATTTGGATAAGCAGTGCCAAAATCAAACAGGATTTCACTTAAATTTATCTTAGACCTTGATAATCTTAGGTTTAAGGAAGAAATTATAGTGAGACACCTGACAATAAGGAAGTCTCTTATTTTCAGGTGTCTCACTATAAAATGGGTGTCTCGTGGGGGACACACTCACTGTTGAGCTTCTCTCCCAGTCTGGGATGGCCACAGGGTCACTGGCTCTATTTCAGAATTGCTTAGGGATAAATTAGATGTCACCGTTGTTATGCCATTATTAATGTTTCGTTATTTTGATCCTGTAATAGTTCACCTTAGATAGTGAAAATTCAAAGGGTTTGAATAAGCTCACTACACTTGAGTGATTTTTCCTCCTAGAAGTCGAAAGTGGTTGGGCTTCCTTTTCCAAGGCTGAGTAAACGGGCCATAATCACAACCAGGATCACTGCCATTAGTGAGTTCTACTTCACAGGCTATAACCTGGTCCTAAAAGCTCTTCAGAGCTATGTTAACTGGAATCATCCATGTCCTCAAGGAGTTTACCCTCTAAAATGGGAAATGATGACATGAGTACTAGGGAGAAGAAAAGACAAAGGGGCATTAATATTGCACACAGACAGAAATGATTTATATGGAATAGCAGAGGCCAAGAACAGTGCGTTGGGCGGAGGTGCCAAGACCAGAATCAGGGCTCCTAAGCAGGAGGGCCTAAGGGAAGCCATGACATCTCAGCCCTCACAAAACTAACAATTTCCACAAACAGAAAAAATTTTACACAAACAGATCTAGATCCCGCACCCCCCCCCCCCCCCCCCCGACCAAGAAATAGAGAGAACCAAAGTCCTAAGGGAATGCATATTCCATGCCGCTCTTCCCTCAAAACACTCTGACACTTCAGAGAGGCCACCAAAATGCCCCACCTATGGAAAGTATGAGGACAATTGAGAGGAAATGAAGGGACAGTATTAGACTCTACCTACTTACGACAATAGATAGCAAGAAAAGCAAGTTCAGATGGGATTCTAATTTTGTCTAACAACTACCAGAGGCAGCTAGTGCCAGCTGTGATCCTATTTAGAAGGGTCCCTGTGGTTATTATTGGATGAAACATTTTGCTAAATAAGTCCCTGTCCCTGAGCATCTTAAATCTTGCTATCACATTGAAGTCTCCTGTTTCTAAGGCACCCACGTGAAAAACACCAAGGTAAAAAAAAAATGTTTGTCTTTTTATTCGTATACTCATCCAGAACACATTATGCAAGACGCTCTATAAAAAGCACAAAATGAAACAAATTCAACTCCAAAACATTAAATCTCATCTCTGAGATATAGCAGACATTGCTGAAATACAAAGTAGAAGATGATCAGAACCATATGCGATCCTCTGGAAGTTCAAAGGAAGGTAAGGCTCTTTCCAACTGAGATGATCAAAGAAACATCCCTGGAGAAAGTAGCTTTGGAATTGAGTTCTGAAGGACAGGCAGCATATAGATATCCTGGGACAGTGTGAGAGGCAGGAGACAGAGGAGTTTTCCAGATGGGGGCACATGGGAATGAAAGTAGAAAAGCCTGGGGCATGTGCTAGGATCTTCAAGGGGGTCAGCTGCGTCCCAGTAATAAAGTTTATGAAAGTTAATGGCACAAAGAATCTAAACGGTAACTGGGAAAGGGCACTGGCAGTCGTCAAATAATAGGCTAATGCGTAGGACAGGGAGTCAATAAGGAGTTTTGAATAGTGAAAGGGCATATGGGTAATACTGCATCACTCACCTTTCTTCATTCCCAACTTTACAAGTTGGCCATTTCTGCACTAGACTAGACTTGAAAAATCAGCATGTCAGATTCATTCCTCAGCCATAGTTTCTTGGAGCGCCTAGAGAAGCATTCTTCAGCTCTGAATATGAAATCATTTTCCTAGTCCGAGCAGAGAGGACAACTTTCCAAGTGTTCCATTACAGCTCGCAGACTGAAAATAACTTTTGATGAGAGTTTTCCAAATAATTGCCTTTATTTAGACTCGCAAAAGTTTCATCTAGTTCAACAGGTCTTTCCTAATCATAACATCTGATAATTCACTCTCTATGATATGAATTGGACTTCTTTAATCCTATTGATAGTTCATCATTCTCCCAACTTAAAAAGCATTTTAATTGAATTTGTTGCATTTGTATGAAGGAGGTCATACTAATAAAATTTGTCTGTTATCTTATGTTGTCCTAAGAAAAGACAGAACTGTGACTACTTGGCATGGAGCAGTGTTCAGTAAGTACAGTTGTTACTGTTAATGAGAACCAAAGAGCTGTATAGAGTGACAGAAGGTCAGATTTATACTGGAAAAGCCTTCTGATAATCTTCAAATCTATTTTCTGTCTTCAAAAGCTAAAGCTTTACCGTCATTTAGACTGGCATTTCTTAAAACACCCATGACCAGAGGGCTGCATCTAAAGCAATTGAGGATGCTTGCTAAATGGCAAAAATTCTCCTGACCCAAGTCATCAAGTACTCAAGAGTCTGCATTTTCCTAAATTCCCCAAGCAGGTCCTCTGTCCATTAAAGCTTCTCATTGTACTTCCTACTGTGGACACATATATCCCTCTCTTTACTCAGTCTACAAAGAGAACATGCATATCCCTCATAAGCAAAGACTTAACAAGATTTTCAGTTACATTTAAAGATACGGACTTACATTATAAAATCACAGTTACAGTCTATGCTTTCAGGGAAATTGTGTAAAATCTCTGGGGAGTACTTGTTCCTGTAAAAATGCAAGGGGTACAAACACACATCATTGTTTCTTCACATGAAAAATGGGAATATGAAACCCTTTCTCCCATTTTTATTACAATTCCAGAAATCTTACTTAAGGATGCCTCCCAAACAAGAATAACACACTTCGAAAGATCTTTAAAGTCCCCTGAGCTAACCAAGCATCATACAAATAAAACATGGAGGAGGAAAAGAAAAATAAGCAAGTTCTGATCCTGATCAAGGCAGAAACAAACACAAAGACAGAATAAGCCTTAGCTTTCTTGTAGAAACCTAAGATAGAAATCTTAGATAGTTCAAGATTTAGATAAGAGCTATAATATTTTTCAATCACTGTAGAATTTGAAAGAATGGCAAGCTCTTATTTTGATTGTTTTTCTGCCAATTATACTAACTAGAGTCTCTGAAACTTCATTTGCCCCAATTTTAACAACATGCAAATACATGGGTATAATTTTCAGAACTTCCATAGATGCTTGCTTGAACTTAATGAACGCTAATATTTGTGAAGAGCATAATGTAACATGCCAGGGAACATGGGAAGAGGTAGAGAAGGAAGAGGCCTTCTACTAAAGTCAACAAGTGCCTAGTCATATAAAGAAAGCACCTTTATGAAGAGAACATAAGGATTGAAAATAGGGAGAAGTTATCAGATCTTAACCATACCCTTACCACATGCTTTCAACATATACTTAAACATGAGAACCAAGCTCAGAATACTCAACTTCAACACTTACGGTGCTGTTTACAGTACAGAAACCATTAAGATGGTGTTTAACGGTATAACTTGGTTTTGAAAATGCAGTGATACAGCATAAACCACACCTTTTTCCATAAGGGAATTGATGAAGTGGTGGGAGTCATTAAAAAACGGCATTTCTCTAGGAACAAACCATTGGAAACTTTTATTTTAAAATTATATCGCTTAACATAGCACTAAAAATAATGAAAAACTTAGGGATAGATTTAACAAAATATGTGCAAGACCTAACCACTAGGAAGCTTCTAAACACTCCAGGCAAGATATTAAAGCCCTAAATAAATAAAGATGCCATGTTCACAGATCAGAGGAGTCATTATTTCTATGATGTCGGTTCTCCTGAAATTGATCTAAAGAGTCAATGCAACTTCAATCAAAATCCTCAAGGCTTTTTCTTAAAAATTGACAAGCTGATTCTAAAATTCATATAAAAATGCAAAAAAAAAATATAGAACAGCAAGAGTAATTTTACAGAAGAACAAAGAGTATTCACACTACCTTTATTTAAGATAGTAATCAAAACAGGGGATAAATAAAGATCAGTGGAGCAGGAGAGAGTACAAAAATAGGCCCCACAATTTGTTTTTTTCAGGTACTAAGGTAGTTCATGAAAAAAAGGATAGTCTATTCAAAAAATGCCTGAAACAGCTGGATAAAGATATGGGGGCGGGCGGAGAGAAACAGTGAATCTCTAGCCTTACTTCACACCCCTTTGCCAAAATAGACTACATACTTTAACATAAGAACCAAAATCATCAAGTTTCTAGAAGAAAGCATAGGAGATCATCCTTGTGACTTGAGGATGGACAAAGATTTGTTAGGCCACAAAAATGCATGACCCACTTAAAAAAATAAAAGATAAACTGAATTAGACTTCATCAGAAAAACTTTGTTCTTTAAAGGCATTGTTATATGAAAGGCAAGACATGAAATAGGAAAAAATATTTGCAAAATATACATCTGATGGAGACTTGTATCCAGAATATATGTTTTTTAATTTCTATAGTTCTTTTTAATTTCTATAGTTCAATAATAATATAAACAACCAGGCAGAAGACTTGACTAAATCCTTCAACAATGCAGATACACAAATGACAAACCAGCACATAAAAAGATGCCCAACATCATTAGGGAAATGCAAATTACTGCATCTTCACTATAATTTCATGAGAATTTGCTTAATCCACCATCTTCATTCAATCCTCCCTACTTCCCCTAACTCAACACTCATCCCAGTTTCCTTGATGTATAACAAGTTACCTTCTAAAACATAAAAACAAAAGCAGGGTGTGCTAACAACCTGAAAACCTAAACCTTCAACCAAGTCCAGTTGGGTATTTTATGATTTCTGCTTAGATCTTCCATAATTTCAAATTTAACATAATAAATACACAAGCACACACCTCTTCTAAGCAGCCTCGTGTCTTTTGTTTTTTCTTTCATCTTTGGATTACAAGATTAAGCCAACGATAGTTTCAATCTGTCAACCCACATGGTCAAAATGACTCCTTAAATCAAGTTCTATTCTACACGATACCTGACGAGGATGGGCTGAGAAGGGAGGTGGAAGCAGCTCCTTTGAAAATGGTCATTGCTGAGGAACATCTCCTGGCTGCAACAGAGATATGTAAGCCTGGTACCCAAACTATGACGAGTGCTTATTTTATAGGGTTTTAGATGCACTTGAGAAGTTATATCTGAGACTATGAGCACATACATCAGCAGCTGAGCGGTTGTATCTAGTTCCTGGGAAGAGCACTAGCAGTGGCAAGAAGGATAACAACCATCTAGCTGCTAACGAGGGTACTTCAAGTACCTTGTTTGCCAGCCATGCTCTTGTCCAAACAGCTAGTATCCACCATGTTCATGGAGACCATTCAGTCTCTGCCCCTGCATATTTCTTACAAACCCAAAGCATATTTCTAATTCACTTTCCTCCTCTCTTCCTTCACCCCCAACACCTGCACTCTAATTAGAAATCCAAACCAATTTATAGTTCTGCCCTTTAAGTGAAATCAAAATGCTATTTTCCTACCACAGCAGAGATAAAGACCACAGGCACTTTCATTTCCTCAATGGCTTCAGAAAATAACTTCCTTCAGAACATTTCACTTGCAAGTTCATCAAGACCTACAATCAATGCTCTGTGTAAGTAGGGGAGAATATGTGGACTGAAAGCTCTCTGCTGTATACTGTCTTTGCAGAATTTTCTTTTGAGATGATGTCTTATTCTTTTTTCAATATCTTCTTTTGAAAGATTCAGCATTATGTTTTCTGAAGCACTGTAGTCATAGCACATCACTCTTCTTTTTTAAAGAATTTTTATTTTATTGATTTTTATTTTATGGATAAAATAGGGCAAGGAAGAGAGAAAGAGAAACATCGGGTACTTCCTGCACACCCCCTACCAGGGCTGAGTCTGCAACCTGTGCATGTGCCCTGACAAGGAACCAAACCAGCCACCTTTAGGTGCATAAGGACACCCAACTAACTGAGCTGGCCGGAGCGAGCGCATCACTCTTCCGAGTGTGCACTCAAGAAACAATTTCAATGATGAATGGGCTGATGAAAAGAGCCACAATGACATGGTGATCCAGGTCATACACTGACAATTAAAAAAAAAAAAACATTTCCAAACCATTGCAGTACATTTTGAAACACAGAAATTGTTAGTGCCAGCTCAACCACTTGCTGGAAAACTTCCAAAAAGCTGCTTTTCTATTTTATGAAAATTAAACAAAAACAGCCTTCCACAGCAAAGACTAAAAGTTCAATGTCCAAGGGTTAGAACAATGTAAAGTAGTATTTGTATTACCTAGCACAAATTCTTGGCTAAAGCACCTTAATAAATCACTTAAATTATTTTCTAAAAGATAGTGTCAAAGGTCAACCTCAGTCTAGCCAATAGGCATTAAATTGCCTATATGATTCCTCATTTCCTGTAATATGTTCCCAAGTTCACAAAAGATGCTCATATAACATAAGGGGGTCGTCTACGCCAGCTGTGGAAGTCAAGTGGCTCCACTTGGGGGCGGGGCAGAGCTCTATAATTCTATTTGACTTGCCAGGCAGGAAGGCAGGCAACGGGGTGTGCATTTGGCAGAAGATAACCTGAAAGCTTCGAAATCAGACTGAGCCCTGGGCGTCTTGCTCTGACAGAGCATTTACATCAAGCTGACAAAGAGGGTTAGTATTAAAAGAAGTAATTCCCCCTTTCTTTAGGTTACCTCTCTCCCTTTTCCTACCCCCCCCTCTCAATCCCTGTGAGGTAGGCCAGCACCTTTTCTTCCTGCTCTAAAAACTGGATGACAAAGGGAACCTCTGGAAGAGGAAAAGTGTATGCCCGCTTCTAGGTTCAGACTCGATTTTCTGTGACTCCAGAGATACTTATAAACATGAGGAAGCTCGACATGCAGGGTTGCCACTTCTCCGGGGATTTAGAATCAAGGAATCAAGAGACCCTGAGTTAGTCTTAATGGAAGGGAAACTTTGTTTTTGGGGAGGGGGGATTGGGGAACGGAAAACTTGCCTTCTTTTTCATGTACCAGCAACTAACTCAATACCTTTCTTGAAGATTTCAAGAAAAGGAAGATGGTCTCTTTAAAAATACCAAGTCAGAACACAACCCGGAGACAAAATTTTGTGTTTGTGCTTTAATTTGGCAAAAATACATGCCCCATAGCCCATTCCTGCCTGGCACACTGCTGGAACTCAGGACAAACTGGTGCTAGCAACCATTTAGAGTCTTTTCCCGCCTCCAAGTGAGTTCTGGGGGAACTCAGATCCATGCCATCTCACTTCCCTCTTGGCTTTCCCTTGCCTGTACAACTAATTGCGTAGTCAACAAGTAAATTAACAAATACATAAGTAAAAGCCAGTTGTAATACTGAATAGAACCTAAAACAAATGAAACTATCAAAATTGGCAGAGACTAGCTTTCACTAAACCTTTTCTTCTCTTTGTGTGCATTCAGCTAGCCTACATTTCTCACCCCCCTTGCAGGTCTAGCCAATGGGGTAAGACTGCTGGTGGTGCACACTACTTCCAAGCCTGGCCCAGAAACTCTGCAGGTGTGAGCCTGTGTGTTCGTTCTTCCTTGGTTGGAGACAACCCCAGAGCACGCTGAAGCCTCACCTGGGTCCCTGAGTAGGTCTGTAGAATTTAGCCCCTGATGGGTCCTTCACTCAGTAATTTTAGTTATTAGTGATTTACTTAATAAAGACATCGGTATCTTATTTTGAAACTTTTTATATTATAGGAAAAAGACAAATAATTACATTTAGGAATGAAACAGATCTCAAAAACCTCGTAATGATTTGAAAATAGATAGCATTTCACCATACCACAGAATTATTGAAATACAGTAAAAATGTAAACTATTTCACATCAAACAATATTAAATAGAGTAAAAAATATCAGCTAGCCAGAAGACTGGCTGAAAAAGGGGGCGAGGGCAGGGGAGATGGCTGTGTGGTAACCCAACAGCTGGGAAAGCCAGATGAAGTGACTGTGGCTAAATGTAGAATCAAAGCCTGGAACTTGAGGACAGGGGCTGAAGGCAGATTAAGTCTGGAGTCTGGGAGCCTGGGGAGAGGGAGTATGGCAAGGAGAAGCGGACTGCTGTGTCACTATCTGTCCATAGGATGGCTCAAATAATTAACAGGGCAGCCACCAACACTGAAGTAGGCTATAGCGTCCTCCCCCCGCCATCCCCACGACACCATGTCGCTACCTATTTATTACCCCTTGTGTAGATGTACCACTATTTTTAATCCACTCATCTGCTGATGGGCACTTAGGCTGTTTCCAAATCTTAGGTATTGTAAATTTATGATGCTATGAACATAGGAGTGAATATATCCTTTCTGATTTCTGTTTTCTTGGGATATATTCCTACATGTGGGATTACTGGGTCAAATGGGAGTTCCATTTTTAGTTTTTTGAGGAAACGCCATACTGTTTTCCACAGTGGCTGCACCAGTCTGCATTCCCATCAGCAGTGCAAGAGGGTTCCTTTTTCTCTGCATCCTCTCCAGCACTTGTCATTTGTTAATTTGTATATGATGGCCCTTCTGACAGGTGTGAGATGGTACCTATTGTTGTTTTGATTTGCATCTCTCAGATGATTAGTGACTTTGTTAGCTCTTTAATATTTTAGAAAATTTTATTTCAGTGGCAAATTGGCTTCACTTTTGATACAAGTTAGCCAATAAGTAACTTTCTTTCCCTTTGAAAGACATAGTATTAGGAAATGTAAGTGAGGGGTTTACAAAATAATGATATTCTTAATAATTAAATACATTCAAATGGTATGGGTCAGTTGTTGACCAAGACAAGAGAGCAATTCTTGCTGCAATGGAGTATCTTGGTATAGTGGAGTATCTTAGTGCCCCTGGCCTGACTTAGCTCTGGCACAGCGGCAGCAGGCGCCTTCTCCTTTCCTGATCAGGACACATGCTGAGCCTTGAGGGTTGACATTCAATCTCCCTGAGGTGGGTATGATTCCCAGCTAACTCTTCAGTCTCCCTTTTGTTTTGGTTTGTATCTCCTTCTCCCATATAATTCCATATAAGTCAAGAAAAGGGGATACCCCATCTCTCATTAAGGCTACAATGCAAAACAATAGCCAGCCATTAGGGGCCAAGACCAAGCCATGCCACATCCACCCCCAAAATAAATCTCACCATCGGTACCGACAAAGCTACAGAGAGGAAGCCTTCTAACCCAGCTCAGGTGTGGCACCATAATATTCCAGAACTTGATTTTACACCCATAGGTGTTAGTCATTTAAAATGTCCTGAAATTAGGACTAACCACTTCTACTTCATCATTCAGTTATGAACCAATCCATGCCCCCAACCAATAACACCCGAGAAGCCTTTGGATGAAGCCTCAGAGATTACTTCTTATCTACTACAATTTTTGTTTCAATGGATATTTCCAGGCCCCTGTGTAACAGGAAATAACTGAAAGGGTTTGGAACTTAGGTGTTCTCATTCATCTCACTGGCCAGGGTTGCCTTGGTGCTATTGGTCTAGTCATTTATGCTCTTGAACCTCAGTTTCATCACCAATAAATTAAGGGATTGCATGAACAGATAGGAAAGGCAAAAGGACTTATACTTTACTTCACATGCTCTAATACAGTTTCTCTTTTTGACAAGCATATGTTAACCTTTTAAGTAGAAAAATAAAAAGAGTGGAGCCCTGGCCAGTGTGGCTTAGTTGGTTAAGTGTAACAAGTATGGTTAAGGCCCGGTCACTGAGAGGTTGACCATTAATTCCTGGTCAGGGCACATGCCCAGGATGCAGGCCAGATCCCCAGTAGGGGGCGTGCTGGAGGCAGCCAATTGATGTTCTGCTGTCCCATTGATGTTTCTCTCCCTCTCCCTTCCTCTCCCTCTAAAAATCAATGTAAAAAGTCTTTTAAAAAGGAAAATAAAAAGTGGCTTGAAATGCATGGTCTCTACAACCCTACCTGCTGTAATGATCTGAAAGTCCATCCAGGATCTCTGAAGCTCCCTAAGGGCAGCTTTTAGCCTAAGCGAGGGGTCCTCAAACTACGGCCCGCGGGCCACATGCAGATACAAATATTGTATTTGTTCCCGTTTTGTTTTTTTACTTCAAAATAAGATATATGCAGCGTGCATAGGAATTTGTTCATAGTTTTTTTTTAAACTATAGTCCGGTCCTCCAACGGTCTGAGGGACAGTGAACTGGCCCCCTGTTTAAAAAGTTTGAGGACCCCTGCCCTAAGCTGATGGAAAACAGCCAAGACTCCAAAGCCAAACAGTGCAGCACAGGGTCTGTGTTTAGGGAACACCAAAAACTGAGGCAGGAGTGAGAGCAAGGGGCATTCTTTGTCTGTACAGGTACAAAGAGCAAGGAGAGAGCCCTCTTATTGCCAAGCAGCTGGGGGTTTTCATTTGTAATTGTTCAAGGAACAATTTCCAGCTCCTTACTCTCATACTACACCTCAGGCTACTATAAAACATGCCTCAGTATCCCCACAAAGTACTTGAATGTATGTCCAGATAAGGATCCAAAAGAAGGTCCACACACACAGTTATTTCTCTTATGTTCTCCTCCCCGTTTTTCCCTATCTCTGTTGCAGAGGCAAATATCATGTTTAATGAGATATAATTCCCATTATCAGTCTCTCATGCCCCCTCCCAGTCCATGGCATCCATTAATCTAGTTTCATTCTCTATGAATTTTTCATTCTGGACACTTCATATAAATGGAATCATAAAAGCAACTGTATTCTGAGTGCCCATCAGGTTAGGTACCATAGAGAGATATAGATTATGTGCCAAACGTGTGTGTGTGTGTGTGTGTGTGTGTGTGTGTGTGTGTGTGAGAGAGAGAGAGAGAGAGAGAGAGAGAGAGAGAGAGAGAGAGAGAGAGACAAGGTCTATGTAAGATAAGCCTTCAGTCAAATAAACACGAATACATTATATTTGTCATACAAATATTACATCATGCATGCTTTAAGCTAATGGATTTTATTTTTTCCCTCAGAAACATACATAGGAGAAGTCATATTCATGTGGGTGACACACCAATAAGTTAGCTGTATCTGACAAAAAGTCCAGTTTTCTGCTGGACACAATTCTCCCAATGACTGTTTGATCAAAAAATGGTAGTTCACCGTGGTGGTCATGTGGGTAGATGAGGCTCACTCAGCGCCTGTACTAAAACTCCCTGGCTTTCTCTACCTCTCAGGAAAGAATACCAGAATGCAGGGCAGAGGAATAGCTTGTACTTTTTCCTTTTAGTATATCATTCAAACACTTGCGTACTCAGTGAGGAAGGGAGCAGAAAGTACGGTTAAGGCCCGGAATGTGCGTATTTTCGGGAATCTGACAGTCTATGCCAGTGATGGTGAACCTATGACACGCGTGTTAGAGGTGACATGCAAACTCATTTTTTTGGTTGATTTTTCTTTGTTAAATGGCATTTAAATATATAAAATAAATATCAAAAATATAAGTTTTTGTTTTACTATGGTTGCAAATATCAAAAAATTTCTATATGTGACACGGCACCAGAGTTAAGTTAGGGTTTTTCAAAATGCTGACACGCCGAGCTCAAAAGGTTCACCATCACTGGTCTATGCCGCATTACCTCCTAATAGCTATGCAACCTTCAGCAATGATTTAATCGCTCAGTCTCAGTTTTCCTCATATGTCAAATGGAGTCACTAATAAGTCTTATTGGTATCCTTTGAAGATTAAACACAGAGCTTTTGGTCGGAAAATCTGCTCACTAAATGCTGGCTATTGGCAACGACAATAATAATTATTACTTCACTATTAATAAATCACCCACAACTCAGAACTGATGGAGCCACTTCAGCTTGTGTTGAAGGGACTGCCAGGAACAGATGAAGTAGCTAAACTCTCCACGTCCTGGCATAGTCACATTTAAGGCAGTAATAACCTGAACTCTGAGGAGCTGAGAATCAGGCAAATAATTAGATAACTGATTTGCTACTCTCCAAGCCTCAAGCTGCCTGAAACTCCACCATCAACCCTATGGAGCCACTTCTGGACTGAGAGAAGAGTACAGCTGTTGGAACTCTTCCATCAGCAGCAGCCTTCCCTGCCTGGCACACTGGAGATACAAACACTAATAATTCATTCACACCCGGAAGGAGCAGGGAAGACCGAGTTGGCAGTGAATACGCCTGCAGGTCTGAGGAAGGAAGGACGGCTCAGCCCTTCCTCTCAGCGCTAACTTCACTGCCACCGGGGCCAGTCTCCCTTCGCCTGCGCTGTCATTCACAACCTGTGCGACTATAGAATTTCTCACCCCTTGGCCTTCCCTCGCTTGAGTGATTACCTTTCCTTTATAGTAATTATCCTTATTATATTTGTTCACTGTCATAAAATCATTTTTCCTCAAAATAATAGGTTTAGCTAATAGTCATTAAAAATGAAGTCTCGAGCAAGGAGATTATAAGTGTCAGCACATTTTATTCTTTTGGACCACGGTCATGTAAGCAGTAGGCTTCCTCTTCCATTGCTATCTATTCTTAGTGCTCAAATATAGGATGGAAAAGGAGGGGAGGATTCTTGCCGTCATTTCATTACTGTTTTAGTTAGGGGCTTAGGTCAACACACAATGAGTGCTGCAGAAACCCTCTAAGAACCGCAGGCATCTTAGGCAACGTGGAAAGCCCCTTAAGAAAACCCCTCTGCTCCCCTGACATTGTACCCCGCAATAGCGACCCCAGGGAGCTCTGGTCAGAGGAATTACAGCACTCCCAGAAAGTTTCAGGGCGGCCTGACGTAAGGGATGCGAGCACTCTGAAACTCATGGCACAAAATGAAAAAAGCTGGTAATATGTAATCGGCAGAGCCTACCCTCTACCTTTAGGGAGTGACTCTTCTACGTTTTAAAACAACTAGCCTATTCCTAGTCCTAGATGAAAGTGCCCCTCAAATCACTACCACTGCCAATGGACTACTACAGAACATCTAAAAGAATGAGACAGAGACATATATACTGTCAAATGTATCAACATGAGGAAGAGAGAGAGTGTGTGTGTGTTCATATATTTGTTTGTTTTTAAATAACAACATAAAAGGAAACTGGAAGGACATTTCAAAGTCTTTAAGGTGTGCAATTATGAGGGTAGAAAGAAAAGGGGGAATTCTACTTTTTACTTTATATCCTTCTGAAGTGTGTGAATTTTGTTATGAGTTAATGATAAAATAAAAAGAATTGCTAAACACTGAAATAATTTTTTATCAGCCCAAAGTAGTCTCTTTATAAACAATTCACCCTCTTGCATGAATATGCATCAATGTACATGAATGGAAAAGCTGACTAAATTAGAGGGCCTGCCTTATTCAAGCATCATAAACTGCTCGGTGAGATAAATAGAAAAACAGATCATCTGAATTTGGATGCCCCCCTGACCAGACCAGATCGCCCAGAAAACCTAATACAAAAAGTCTAAAAGTAAAAGAGAGAATCAAAATCATGCAAGAATAAAATAAGTCATTTTCTAACTTTCCTTTGATCTTAAACAGGAAGGCAACAAGTCACAAAACAGAAATCCATGCATCTCATATTTAGGGAGGAAATCTCTTCTTTCATTACTTCTTGATAAAAGCATCATTGTTTCTTACCTGGTCACAAATCAGTTCCCACTTTTTCTCATTGTCATACTGCCGCAGTAACCTGGCTTTGTCAGGAGGTAGGTTCATAGCATTCTGGAAAAAGACCAAAAAAAAGGAAAGAGATATGTCACATTCCACAACAGACCATGCATGGGTAACTTATAGGCAGATCAAGGAACACTACTGTGATTCTTTTATGATTTCTTTTCTAGCATCTCATCAAACTGAAACACCTGAAGAAGTCATTTAAACATCAAATCAGTTCAATGGAAGGTGGAGACCCTGAAGTCCTATGCTTGGACATCAAGGTAGTCTGCACTGAAGCAAAGGAAATGCATTATTTCTCATTTACTCAACAGAAAGCGCTCCCATTCTTCTCAACAGAAGGTCACGAATTGTTGAGAAGATATTGCCCCAATTTATTTTTAAAGCACTGCAGCCCCCAGACACAGAACAGAAAACACCAAAAGAAAATGCAATGACCAGAACCACTGACAGATACCATCAACTTTTACTCCCTTTGACAACACCTATGAATAAAAGAACAGCTTGGTTTTTTAATTAATTAATTAATTTTTACATAAGAGAAAGTTTATTTAGAAAGTAGAAGAAATGGGCTCAGGAAACAGTTTACAGAGGCCAAAGAGGAGTCCTTGGAGCTTAGAAGAAAGAAAGGTCAAGGTAAGATGCCTGGGGGGGGGGGGTGGAGGGGGTAAGGGTAGGGAAGAAGCACCCAGATTTTTTTATGTTGTTGATTTTGTCATCTCTCTGAGATTAGATGCTAACATTATGCTGGACATATGTTAACATTAGCAACCACAATTCTCAGTTTAGCTATATTAGCTTATGAAGTCAAACTTGCCATGAGAAATTGGTCATGAGCTAAATGTCTAGACATCAACACTCATATAGCCTCCCCTGTGTCAATACAGCGCACCTTCTGTAGTGCTAGTACATTCACCTGTTATTAGCCTAATGTTCCAAATAACCAATCCCACACATTCTCAAGATACTTGGCTTGGGTTTGAGGTGAGATCTTCAGCTACAGAACATGGCACAGTGAGAGTCCCAGAAGGAATTCACATCTGTTCCCTGGGCCTCCCGAAAGTCCCCACACTCTACACAACTGAGCCAAGTAGTCAATGAATGCCTCACAGCTATTAATTGTCACGTCTACCCCCTTGCGTCAACACCCTACTTATCCCATAATAAACAACATAGCTCCTGGCCTGTGTCAATATTTGAGCAAATAGGTCTTGAACCTTTTTTTACAAGATCTTTTTTTAAATTTTTACTTATTGACTTGAGAAAGAGAGAGGAGAAGGAAACACCGATTTGTTTTTCCACTTATTTATGCATTCAACTGGTTGACTCCCCTATGTGTCCTGACCGAGGATTGAACCAGCAATCTTGGTGTTCAGGATGACACTCTAACCAAAATGAGCTACCCGGCCAGGGCTAGGCCTTAACCTTGTAATGCTTCAGCCCCTGGCTCTCTGGAGGACTTGGCTTATAGAGAAACAATTCCCCTGCCACAGTGCTGTCTCATGTCATTAGTGAAACACATTTCATAGCGGCAAAGGTCAGTGAGTTATTCTCACTTCATAGAGACAAAGAATTAACCTTGGATAATTTGGTAGATATGACACAATAATTTTCCCTTAAACTCAATCAAGCATCCAGATTGGAATGCCTAAGTAGGTGGTAAACATACACCACTTACTAATTCGAATCCAGTCCATTTAAATTTAATAAACTGTCTTAAGAATATTAAATTTTTAAATTACCCCCCAATTATGACAACATAATTAGAAGAGCTTTGGACTCCAGAGTTTTTGATGGGCCTGCCAAGGCTTCTCCATAGAAATACTAAAATGGGAAAAATATTTTCACATGGCCCAGCTCCACAGAACATCTACTTGAACTGGAATAAAAAATACCTATTTGTATGTATTTGTTATTTTAATATTATAATGTTGAAAAAGAAAAAACTCCTGGAATAAGGCAAAGGTGAATTCCACAAAAATCCTTCTGAGGGAGCCTGATATTACTGGCCATTATATAACCAGTCCATCACTGTTTATTTGCACCCTAGAGATGGATTACTTCCTCTTAAACTGATTTTGACCTCATGTGAGTGCCCCTGGGTATGATTTAGCATTAAATAAGTACAGTAAGTTTACGAGGTAAATTAAATGAGTTTTCTCAGAGTCCTTATTAACCTCTTGCGATATAAAGGGAATAAGAAAAAGAAGGGCTGAGCTACAAGGTGCCCACCATGGTATGAGGTACCTTGCACACAATCTCATGTAATCTTCATAACAAGCCCATGGGATAGATGTAATTTCCCGCATTTTATACACGAGGAAACAGACCTGGGAGAACTGGGTTAACTTGCTCGAGATTAGACAGCTTTACGGGAGCTAAACCAGGACCTAAACTTAGTCTGTGAGACTCCCAAAGACAAACACTGAAAATGCCACCAAGCTTTTTTTTCCTTTTCTTTTCTTTTGCAAGGCAAAAGAGCAAATAACTGACTTCCTGTTAGTTACTCTACTCGACACTCGACACTCGTATGGAAGCCATGTGCAAACCCTGCTACAGGAATCAGATGCAGGCCCCGTCATTATTGCAAAGAGAAGGCCAGGACTCTCCTTTCTAGGTCTACTTTTATCTTAATGAAACAGTCTTTAATTCAAGAAATGTTATGAAGCACCACCCTGTACAGCACTGTGCTACATGGCACAGTGGGAGACTACACAGATGTGGTCCCCCTGGAGCATCATGTTACGGTGAGGAGATACAGGTAAAGCAAATGAATCTTCTTAAACTCGGATGGGTCTTGATCAAGATTATGGAAGGGCAACTTTGGATTGGGCGATGTGGAAGACCTCTCAAGAAAAAGTAACAATTAAGAGGAGTCCTAAAAATGAGGAGAGAGCCAGGTGACAGCATTCAGGGCAAAGGAAACAGGGAAAAGACGCGAAGGCAGGAAACAGCTTGGCGCATCACAGAGCTGAAAGAGAGTCACCATAGCTGGAAAAAGGGAAAGAGGAGGAATGGGGAAAAGATAAAGTTGGAATGGTAAGTCAGGGCTATGTCATGCCCAGCCACGCAGGCCAGGGTAAATTCTTTTTATTTAGCTGCAGCGCAAAGGGAAGCCAGTGAAGGCTTGTGAGCATGAGATGACATAATCAAGTTACATTTTACAAAGATGACTGTAGACGCCATGTGGAGAACTGATCAGAAACAGTGGAAGTGGAAGCAGGGGGGCCAGTTAGGAGGCCAGGGCAGTAGTTCAAGTGGATGATGATGGCTGATGGCACACCCAATGAAGAAAGGTAGATGGATGTCAGACAATTACATGAAACTGACTGGCTAAATTTGCGGGCTGAGGAAGGATGTCAAGAATTAACACCTTGCTCCTCCCTTCCTTGAGTTACTGGGTAAACGGTGGTCCATTTAGTGAGAGCGGCACACAGCAAAAGAAGGTACAGATCTGGAGCAGGTGGTGAAGAGTAAGATGTATAAATGGTCCTGTTTAGGTCTGAGAGAGCGGAGACATCCAAGAGAACAGTCAAGCAGGTGGACACATAATTCCGGAGACTGAAAGAAAAGGGTGTGTGTATTCTTCTAAATGAGGAGTCTTAAGAATCTGTGGGCCTGATGACTAGGTATTGTTGGGAGAAGTTGCTCAACATCAGGACACCAAAACTTATACTGCACTTGGTAATCATTTACCTAGAATAACCCCTGCCACGAGTCAAGCCTCTGAACTGTTCAGGCATACATTGCACAGCTTAATAATTCCACAGGGACGGCGAGGAGGCGGCTCTATTTAAAATCAGAGACTCCGCAGAGGCCTGGCGAAAGTTCAGGGATGTTGTGATTAGCTGTAATACCTGCCCTCACCCTTTGTTAGAGGGAATTCATTCCTTTCATGCTGCATAGGGCAGGACCCTGGAGACCAAGCTAAATGTTTGTGCAGGTAATTCGTAAGAGCCCACGCTATTTGCTGAGGAAAATACGGGCTCTATCGCTAGGTCCCTTTGCTGTACAAAATTAAATTGCTCTCCTATTTGGCTGAAAATATAAATTTGCTTCCAAGTTTTCTAACAGTGACATCCACATGTTGTGACATCTATGACGTAGGACTCACCGTGTCCTTTCATCCATCAATCCATCCACTATGTACTGGGCTTTGACCATGTGCCAAAATTTCTGAAGGCCCGGAAGAGAATTTCATCGTGAAGTTGTTGCACTCAAGTACAAGCTAAAGGTCCACTGAAGACCTGCTATTTGAGTTAAGAAGTTTAATGGTTGTTAATTATCTATGCCTAGATTGTACAAGTTCCTAGCTAAAAGAAATTAGACCACCTAAGAACATTCATTCTATAAGGAATATCCCTTTACTTCCTTTCAACCTGGCAGACTTTTAAGAATCAACTCAAGCCTTAACCAGTTTGGCTCAGTGGATAGAGCGTCAGCCTATGGACTCAAGGGTCCCAGGTTTGATTCTGGTCAAGGGCATGTACCTTGGTTGCGGGCACATCCCCAGTAGGGGGTGTGCAGGAGGCAGCTGATCGATGTTTCTCTCTCATCAGTGTTTCTAACTCTTCCTCTCCTTTCCTCTCTGTAAAAAATCAATAAAATATATATTTTTTAAAATCAACTCAAATGTCATTAGCAGTAGAGCCTTCCTCCAACTGCTCCAATGGAACTGTGCACGCCTCCATTACAGCACCTAGGACACTGTTCCCCAATAATCCGTTTACCCATCCAAATTCCCTACTCAGCTCAGTAAACACCGTAGTACTTCCAGGACTTCTCTGTTCATCCCCAATGTATGGCAGAGTATTTGGCAAAAAGTAGGCACTGTGTAGGTTGCTGAATAAATGAAAAGCAAACTAGGTGTCCTACTTTGCAGTCTAAAAACATCTCCATTGATTTAGCATTTATGTTTCAGCTATTAACAAAGTCTATACACTGAAGAGTGTTTGTTTCTTAGAAAACCTCAGTCAGTGATATTATTACTCACTAGTAATTATCTCCCAAACATGAATTCATGGGGGGAAATCTTCAAGTTCAATTCTAGCAACATTTCCCTCAAGAAAAATGATGTTTTGGGCATTCTTCTGTCACTATAATAAACCATGGAACTTGAACTTTGTTTTGTTTTTGTTGCCAGTAAATTCAAATTGGTATCAATTATAACAATGGATGTACTCAAAGTGGTAGCTACATTTATGGTCTATATTCTGGTTTTATTCTTAACTATACTATTTTACATTGTTTTGAGATGTAATTTCCATCTCAGGACTTTTTGGAAATAGAAGGTAAATAACAATGAAGTTTCTGGGTCCTTGAGGGAGAAATTAATTGTGGTAAAAGAGAGTCTATGATAGTCTATACATCTGAAGTTATACTTACAGATTAATTATCATATTCAACATAGAGCAAATTGAAAGTACTCAAATCACTGAGAACCAAATAAACCCATCTCCTAGGAATAGTTTTCTGACATTAGCCCTGGTCCTGGGTACACGGGAGGAATGGAAGCTTGTAAAACTTCCTTCTTTTCCCCTGATATCCCCAAGGCTCAGGCTGAGAAACCCACAGTGAGATGCAGACACAGAGCAGTGAAAGGGAATCGTACCCAAACACACCTTATGTAATATAGCACCTTTGTTCTCCTAATCTCTACATTAAAACTTCCAAGTATTAAGTCACCAGATTCAACAACAGAAACTCTTCTATTACGTGATATCACATGATCACCTGCATAGAAAGAAGAAAGGACACAGACTTTACAAGCAGTGCTGCTTGTGGAAGCAGGGAAAAAGTTTGTCATGAGAGAAATAGCTTAGACAATCTTTTAGTCCTTAAATGATAAAAGAGCCAGTACTTTTTTAAAATTTGTGGTAGCAAAAAACACACATATAAAATTTGCCCCCTTAACCATGTTTAAGTGTACAGTCTGTACTGTTAACCATATTCACAGTGTTGTATAACGTATCTCTAGAATTCTTTCATCTTGCCACACTGAAACTCTACCCAAACAATAATTCACTTCTCCCTCCCCGGACCATGACTTTTGCTACAAAAAAAACCCCAAAACAAAACAAGGAAATGTGATGGTTGCAACTGGATGCTTGGGCAGCACAGCAAGGAACGGGATCTAATGAGGCCGCATGGGGCAGGGACTCACAAGTTGGGCTCTGGAATCGGACTGGCTGGATTCCAACCCCGATCTACCAGTTATTGTTGGTGCTCTTGGGCCACACAACTTGAATCAAAGAGCAAACTAAAATGAACTTATAGCCCAGAGTTGAAAAGGCCCCTACATATATGTCAAAACTGAAGGTCAGCATCAAAGTTAAGGGTCAAAAACAACAAGATGTAGCTTTATTGATGCTCTGATATGTCTCGGGCACTTAGGCTCTCTGCACATATTATCCCATTTATTCTGCTTTATGATCCCGACAAGTAGGCATTATCTTCTCCATTTAACAGAGAAGAAAACTGAATGACAAGGAGGCTACACAACTTCTAAGCATGAGACAGATGGCAAAGCGGGACTTGAGGGAGACCTGGAGGATCATGCTCCTTCCATGACACTTAAGCTATAGTGTTTCTAAACTATGGCCCATCCATGAGCGAAGCAATCCAACAGTTCTACCTGAATAACCAGAGACATGATGACTGGCATGCAAGATTAAAGTGAAAACGCAAAGGACTATTTAAGCTATTGATATTTTCAGGCAAAATAATGGTGTTTTAACAATAGTCTTCGACATCTTCAAAAATATGAACTAGAACCCAAAAATAAGTTTTCTGTTCAAATCTAAAGATAGCCAGAAGCTCAATTCAGCAAACAGATACAAACAGGAGATAACTTCCGTGAAGCAAAGTAGATAAATACACCAATGCCAAAGGGGACCTATTACATAACATAACCAATGCAGCCACTTTTTAAAAATTTTATTTTATTGTTTAAAGTATTACAAATAGTAGTACATATGTCTCCTTTTTTTCCCATTGACCTTCTCCTGGCCCCTCTACCCTTTTCCTTATGAAAATCAGGACTTGCTATGGACTGGGCTTGGACGTGTGGGGAAGGCAGTAAAGAATAGCATTTAATGGCACAGTATGATTTTTAATAGTTGGGCTCTGGAGCTGGGCCACATGGGTGCAATCCTACCTCTACCCACTCATTAATAGTGGAATCTTGGGTAAATTATTTCAACTAAATCTCAGCTTCCTCACCTGTAAAATAGAGATGACAGTGGTGATAATGATGAGAAAGATGCTAATGGTAATGATTCTACTTGCCTCACAGAGTCTGAGAAAAATAAACTTGGATCATGCATGTAGTTGGCACAAAATAAATACATGGAACATACTCTACATATTAGATCTTATTATTCTCATTATATTAGATGAAGGAAAAGTGTGAGCAGAGGCATGAATACTGTAGAAAGCAGAGGACTGTGAGCTACACACAATAAACCAGAGGGCAAGAAGTGGGTAGTAGGACATCAAGTCAGAAAGGCAGGACCTTGCACACCAGACCACAGAATTTTAAAATCACTTGACACGCAGTGGGAAGTCATCAGCCAAGGAAATGTCTAAAAAGAGCAAGCCTTTGGGGTCCTCAAATCACAATAGGAAAAGGTTTTCTCCTCTGTTAATTCTTCCCACGTTGTCATTTTTTCCTTATATCATTACTGGGACATCAGGTTGATACTGAATAATGTACCAATTCCCCTATGTATTCACTTTAAAATTGCAACATCTGAGGGCAGCAAGGAGGGTGGTTGCAAATTCAACACGTGACCCACCCCTCTGTTCAACTCACCTCAAAGCCATTTTCTTCCATGATCTGTATTCTTGTTCCAAGCAACTACCTGACATCCTAAATTTTAATATCCTCCTAGCCAAGAGGATGCTGCTAAAATATATTCATCTTCTTTCCTGGCACAGGACTCAGGCAGCCAGCCAAAGAGTTCCCCAAATCGCATCATCAGACAGTCACCTTTCATTGTCACTGTTAGTTTTGTTTAATCATTGAGGGCGTTAACATCATTCCTGTAGCCAGCGAAGCCCACAACAGGAGAAATCCGCCTGCTCCCTCACCGAGTTACATCTTTAAAATAAAAGCTGACTGGAAAGCTATCCTTTCTGGGGACGCTGTGCGAATGAGACAGAGCTCTAATCTTCCATTCACAATTTTAGTTACAGCCTGTTTTCTGGGAAGGCTTTCTTTAAGGATTGAACTAAACACAAATGACTCTTCCATACCTTTTTAATAATCAAAAAGTACAGAGCTGGAAGAGAAGCTTATGACATTTTAGTCCTTTCTGCCTTTTATAGGTGACTAAACAGACTCAAAAAGCTGAAGGCAATGTCCATGTTCATATAACTGGTTTTTATCACAATAGGTAATAAAACAAAGAATCCAGACCAACGTGTCTCTTTTTCCACGATCATGAAAGAAGGCCCACTTACATGTGCCATGAGTATGTGCACATGCGTAACTGAACACACATACATGTATACTTGGGAAAATCAAATCACTTAACACATGTATAGTAGTCAACGCATAGTCCTGCACCCAGCAAGCACTCAGTACATGTTAGATATTATTACTCTTACTAGTGTCCCAGTGCATGAATTTGTGCACATTGAAAGGAAATTAATTAGAAGAAATGTTTTAATATCGCTATTCACATCTTGCTAATGAAAAGAAAGTAGGATTCTACTGAGAGTCTCCTATCTACTTACCCCAGGACTTCTGTGAGGATCAAATGAGATGAGGCACAGGAAAACGCTCCACAGACATTTGGCTAAGCTGTAAAATGTTTACACCTGGCTATAAAGCAAGTCGGGTTCCTGGGCTAAAGAAACTCCAAGGAGGCTAGTCTCTAGGGAGAGGAAGCCAGATGTTGCTACGTGACATCATTATCTGGTGCCCATTATCGGGTTGGGCTGGGCTGTGGGCCGCATTTTGCGCCATGGGGTCTCGGCAGCATCAGCTGCGATTTGGTGGGGTGTCACTCCAGGGTGGTGGCGGGGCCTGTGTCTCACTTGGGGGAAGCCAAGTGTTCATTTGTCAGCGCCAGGTCCATGGTGCCGTTTATTTTTAAATGGGCAGTGCGCATCATGGCAGCTCCTGTGTTGAATGTCTGCCCCCTTGTGGTCAGTGTGTGTCATAGCTACCAGTCAAAGGGACAGACATTTAGCCTTTTATATATCTACTAGAGGCCCAGTGCACAAAAATTTGTGCACTCGGGGGGGGGGGGTCCTTCAGCCCGGCCTTGGCCCTCTTGCAGTCTGGGACCCCTCGGGGGATGACCACCTGCTGGCTTAGGCCTGCTCCCCAGGGGATTGGGCCTAAGCTGGCAATCAGTCATCCCTCTGGCAGCCCGGCAGCCCTCGGGGGATGTCCACTTGCCAGCGGGGAGCAGACCTAAGCTGCAGTCGGACATCCTTAGCGCTGCTGAGGAGGCAGGAGAGGCTCCCACCACCACCACTGTGCTAGCAGCCGTCAGCCTGGCTTGTGGCTGAGCAGAGCTCCCCAATGTGGGAGCGCACTGACCACCAGAGGGCAGCTTCTGCATTGAGCGTCTGCCTGCTGGTGATCAGTGTGTGTCATAGTGACCAGTCATTCAAAATCTTTCTGTTGTTAGGGTCAGTTTGCATATTACCTCTTTACTATATAGGATAGAGGCCTGGTGCACGGGTAGGGGCCAGCTGGTTTGCCCTGAAGGGTGTCCCAGATCAGGGTGGGGGTCCCGCTTGGGTGCCTGGCCAGCCTGGGTGAGGGGGTAATGGCTGTTTGCAGCTGGTCACACTCCCTTCAGGGTGGGGGGTCCCCACTGGGGTGCCTAGCCAGCCGGGATAAGGGGCTGATGGCTGTTTTCAGGCTGGCCACACCCCCTTTAGGGTGGGGGTCCCCACTGGGGTGCCTGGCCAGTTTGGGTGAGGGGCTGAGGGCCGTTTTCGGGCTGGCCAGCAACTGAAGCTCCCAGCCTCTTCTTTTTTTCTTTATTTTTTTATTCTGGGATTTATTTACCTTCTATAATTGAAATTTTGTTGCCGTCACTGGAGCTGAGAGCAGGTATCTGGGGTTTGTTTCGCTTCTATAATTGAAACTTTGTTGCTTTCAGAGCTCAGAGCCGGGCTGCAGCAGGCGGGGAACCTTGGCTTCCTCCATCACTGGAGCAAGCAAGCCTCCTGCTCGCTTCAGCTGCATGGCTGCCGGCTGCCATCTTGGTTGGGTTAATTTGAATATTGCGCTGATTAGCCAATGGGAGGCGTAGCGAAGGTACGTTCAATTACCAGGTTTGTCTATTATTAGATAGGGTAGATCAGTGGTTCTCAACCTTCTGGCCCTTTAAATACAGTTCCTCATGTTGTGACCCAACCATAAAATTATTTTCGTTGCTACTTCATAACTATAATGTTGCTACTGTTATGAATCGTAATGTAAATATCTGATATGTAGGATGGTCTTAGGCGACCCCTGTGAAAGGGTCGTTCGACCGCCAAAGGGGTCGCGACCCACAGGTTGAGAACTGCTGCTCTAGACACTGAAAGGCAAAGAAATGAAACCTCTCCTGGAGCTTTTAGGGACAGAACTCTGCGGAGACCTGGACTTCCCCTGAGGAAGGCCAGTGCTAGACTCCTCCCTACAAAAGATAATTGAATAGAGCTGTCTTAAGCCACCGAGCTCATGGTAATTTGTTACAGGAGCAATAGAAAACCAATGCTCTGGCTGACAATGTTTGGCTTCCCCACATGGCTTGCCTCTTTCCACAACACCGAAGTCCAAAATCTCCATATCCAGGCCTCACTGCCAATGAGCAGAGGCACAATTCCCATCGTCCTATAGGCTGCTCATGCAAATTGACCAAAGCCAGCACCTAATGTAATTATAGTAGGAAATGGAAAACCTTGGGAGGCTAGAGGATGTCCTAAGATTCAATTACTAAAATAAATTAATAAAAATAAAAGATAAAAATCTAAAAATAAAACCACCAGCTCATGAGGAAGGCATGTTATGAAATAAAGTTCTATACCATCCACACGAATGCACTGACGCTGGCGCAAACTGGGTCTCACCACATGTCCGTGAGTCCTGATGGACGCTGGTCTGTTTCAAGAGACCCGGAGTGTCTCTACAGACAAGCCCAGCCAGGACAGGCAGGACGGGTGACAAGTCTCCACTGTTCAGCTCTGGGTTTTCTCCTCCATTAGCCAGCTACTTAGCTTTCTGGTCCTTACCCCTCCCTAGTTGTGGAAAAGACCATCGAGGAAACTTTTGTATCTACATGTAAAACACCATCCTCATATTAAAAGCACTACTTCAAGTACACTTAATTATTTATTGGTGAATTTTTGAAAAGCTATTAAAATAACAAAATGAAAGAACATAAAACCTGGATAACCAACCCAAAGACTTAAATAACTAATTCAAATTAATTCGCGTGCAAAAACAAAACAAAACACCAAAACCCTTTGTTTACATTATAATTTGAATGCCCTTATTTACTATTAAAATATCTTTCTGATTTTAAAGTTTTTAAAAAAGCACTACATTAATGCCACTGGTATTTTTGTGGTTAATACAAACCATCAAGAAGTTAATTCAAACACAATGTCAAAGAAAATATTTTTATAGCAAATTTTTTTAAAGCACTTAACTCTTAAAAGGTCATAAAAACAGAGGAATTCCCCAAATTAAAAACAAAATGATTCAACAAATTCAAAATCTTTTTGAGGGACAACCGGTCGCATTCTATTTTACCGATTTATCTTTCTGTCCCTACAACACTGCATGTCCCTGGAGAAAGGTCCCCTTTACAGTACCAGCCTCTAGCAAAGAGCCTAACATTCAGGTGGTGCATCATAATTGTGTGCTGAATTCTGCTCAGCCACATAAGTTATATTTTAATAAAGATACCCCCCCCAAGATCTTTTATCTTTTTTAAAACAAATAATTAGGGCCATAAGAGAAATATCATATTTCACCATCATCTATTTATATATTTTAATCCTGCAAGGTAAATATAAACATATATATATATATATATATATATATATATATATATATATATATATATATATATGTGTGTGTGTATATATATATATATATATATATATATATATATATATATATACACATACATTTAAAAGGTCCCAAATGTACTTTCTCATCTAGCTTGTACCTGCCCTGCCCCTCCCTACAGGCCCCAATCCATCCTTCTCCTTCACCAAAATCTACGCCTCCACCAGCTAGGTCCTGTGTCTCCCATATACCATATGCTTAGAGTTGCCTGTTCCATGTGTTATCTCCAGTAGCACTTGTTTTGGGGACCAAACATGATCATGTTCGTTGTTCTACTATTTCACAGGTATAAGCTTTTTCCTCCAATGAGAGGGAAATTTCTCTGGCCTATTTTCATATCTCCCACAGTACCTAAACATGGATAAACACAAAACACATATGTAATAAGCATGCATGAGTTAAGTAAAAACTCCCACAATACCAGAAAAACCAAAACCTTCTGATGTTTGGTACATGGTAATCTAGATTTTATACACGCAAAGCAAAACCATTATAACATTAGATAATAAACTATGTATTAAACAGCTGGACTATATCCTATATTACAAACTTGAACCGTTAGGCACCTCGGTAAGAGGTATCTCTTGTTTGAGGTGTAGGTTTTCAATTTGGTTTCTTCTGTCTAAGAGAGTATTACAGTTCGTGTGAAATGAAATCCATGTCATTTGTGTTATTCCTAGTTTCACATCTCACACTTTATGTTCTAGGCATAAACTGCTACCTAAGTCTGTGATCTGGTCTCAGTCGGAAATGAAGAAAGTCCATTTGCACTGCATGCACCAGGGAAATATAAACATATTTATATCAATACACACACACACACACACACACACACTGATATAACAGATATGTGTGTGTGTGTGTGTGTGTGTGTATGTATATATATATACACACACACACTGATATATAAGAACAAAACACCTTCCAGGGAAAGCAAACAACTCCATTAGAGACAACAAATTTCTGGGAAGCAGGCGCCAAGGGTGTGCACTACTCAATTTTAAGTGCTACACTTGCCTGTGTGCAAGAAAAAAGGCACAAGAAAGCATGCAAGCAGGAGAGAGGTCAAGAGGAGGAGGTGCGTGGAATCTGGCTGCATTGAATCCCTGTGCTTCTCAGCTGAGTAAACCACACAGTAGGCCTGGGGACAGGACCCTGGCTGCTGAACTCTGTACACCCACTCACTGTGGTCTGAATGTAAACTCTTTTCTGTTTCCTACAAAGCAGTGCTATGCATCTCCAAGAGAGCCATAAGGATCTGGGGAAATGCCAAGATACTAGTATTACAGTGGTTACATTTAGTAACAGCTCTACTCTCCTCGCTTGAGAGATAAACCATACCCAACTCACATGAACCAATTTATCCTACTGCAAACTAAACCTCAAGTTCAAGTCCTGAAGACCCCAGGAATAATGCAATACAATGCATCCAGGGACCGCCGCCCAAAGAGTTTGCCAACTTGCAGTATGTCTCTGATTGAGATCTATCTTCTTCCAGAGAGAAATTCAACTCCAAGTATAAAAATAGAATGTTACCAGTGGTCCCCTCAAGTAGATTTTGAAGTTGTTGAATCGTTTTGTTCTTCATGTCAGTTATTTGGGAAATGCCTCAGTTTTGATGACATTTAAAGAAGTTAAGCTTTAAAGAAATGTGATAGGATAAGAGAATTTCCAATTGATGATTGAAAAAAACTATCTAGTATAGACTGGCATCTCAGAGGGAAGGGGGAGGTGTGAGGGTGGGTGGGAAGAGATCAACCAAAGAACTTGTACGCATATATGCATAACCCATGGACACAGACAATAGGGTGGTGAGGCCTAGGGTAGGGGGTGGGGGTGGGCTAGAAGAGGTCAATGGGAGGGGGTGTGAAGGGGACATATGTCATACTTTCAACAATAAAGATTTAATTTAGAAAAAAAATCAACTACCTAGTACTTAGACTATTTCCTAAATGAATCTTTAAAACCCAGTCCTGAAATAGTCCTTCACACACTTTCCTTCACAGGGTTCCATCCTAGTCAGCTGGCCCACTGACAAATAGGTCCATTCATCCCCCCTTCCCCTCTTCTACACATATATTTATAAATGGTTAGTACAATATATCCTCTGTATTCCACATGTTTGGGCAATAGAGGCACTGTTTAATAGAGAGGTGCTGTGCATACCATGCATGATTTCAAAATGAATAGGATTTATCAAAACATGTTAACACAAAAGCCATATTATCATAACTTAATCTTTCTCTAGTGACTCTGAGTGAACCTTTGGATTTTGCAATGTCTTCCAGCCATCCCTGCAAATGACAACGAGAAGCCTCTTGGTTGGAATCACTAAAGCCTGGGCTCAAATTCCAATCACTCACAGTTGCTTCTGGCAAGTAACTAACTTTCTGAGACTTGGTGTCTTCATCTGAAAATGAAGACAAAAGAGCATCCCTGTGAGGGTCACTGTGAAACACGTATAACTTATGGCAGGACACACATGGACAGCAGTGTGGTGTCCACAGAAGAGACTGTGGCTGGGAACAAAGATCGGTGTTCAGAGTTTTTTATAGAAGGAAAACTACTTGCTGTAGGTCCACTCACAAGTCAGTTAATCTTTTTTAACTTCGGTTTCTTCACCTTTAACAGGAGGACCCTATCTACTCCAGGGGATTTCCGGAGGAGCTTAATAGAAGAGGCTTTATACAGAAGGGTTGCTATGAAATTAGAAATTCAATGCGTGAACACATGCAAAGTGTTGCATTGCGCTCAGTGCCTGACATAACAAGGGTTCAATAAACTTCAGCTATTGAGTACTAGAATCCAATACAACCAAACTCAAGAACGAGGTGGGTGAAAGACAGGAGCATCTTAACTTCTTTAACAATGTCTTTGGGCGTGTCTCCAATACACACATATGGAAGAACTTCTGGTGCTGTAAATAAAAGGCATGTTTAGCTAAGAGTCCAAAAGATAAACTTAAGAGGTCTCTGAATCAAGATCGGGCCTAAACTCCACCAGTCTCTCATTATGGTGCCGTTTCACCACCAACATATGTATGCTTTTAGTAAGTTGTTAATCCTATATAATAAAAGCCTAATATGCTAAGTATCCAGTCATCTGTTCAACCAATCAAAGCGTAATATGCTAATGATAGGCTAAGGCTGCTCAACCACTCGCTATGACATGCACTGACCACCAGGGGGCAGACAGTTGACTGGTCGACCAGTCGCTATGATGTGCACTGACTCCCTGGGAGCAGATGCTCCAACTGGTAGGTTGGCTTGCTGCTGGGATCTGGCCAATCGGGACTGACATGGAGCCCTCCCGCAGCCCCTCCCGAGCTGGTCAATCTCCCGCATCCCTCCCTGGCCCTGATTGTGCACTGGTGGGGTCCCTCGGCCTGGCCTGTGCCCTCTCACAATCCAGGACTCCTCGGGAGATGTCAGAGAGCTGGTTTCGGACCAATCCCACAGGTCAGGAGCGGGGGACCCCACTGGTGCACAAATTCATGCACCAGGACTCTAGTTTATAATAATAAGCCAAGTAATAATATGGCTTTACTAATTTAAAGAAAATACCATAAGAAAAGCAATTCATGACTTCTAAATTCTCATTGTTCAAAGGTTTTTTGCATTTTTCCATTTTAAAATAGCTACAATTGGATCTTTTCAATTATTCAACCAATTTTTTGTAACCCTTCAACTTTGCCCTAAAGCAATTATAACTGCTATTTTTTCACACAAAAACACACTTCTTGTACATCAAAACTTTATTCTGAGAAGCTCAGTGATTATATAGTTTTCATACTGTCTCTTCTTCATTAAAAATGAAAGATGCAAAAATTGTTTTTCTCTCTTTCAAAACCTCTCAGGCTTCAGGGAGAAAAACAAGGAGGGAAACATCTTCTGACTTAATCAAATACAGAACTAAAAAAAAAAGCACAGTAATGTCTGACTGTTTATAACATCCAGGACAGAAGTACTACAAGTAATTTAAGCTAAATAGAGGGAAATATCACACATTTTCCTCAATTTCTGAAAAACTATGCTTCATATGTGATGGTATTTTAAGAAAAAATTAATTCATTGGTTTCACCCCTGCATTTTCCCACACATTAGTACTTTCTACATTTAAGGCCTAAGATGTAGGTGAAGACAGCAGCGTTTCTCCAAGTATCCTCAGAGTGGTAACACAGATATGCACATTCCTAGGCCCCAGCCTGGGAGAACTGACACAAGAACAATCCACATCTCTTACAAATCTCTGGAAAAATCTTTATATACATAATGTTTGAGATCTACTGATTAGAAAGTACCTTAGTGCATAAGAGAGAGGCCCACATTCAGTGAATAACCCAATTACCAATTTCTCACAATTTTGAGTATGAATATATATTAAATGTAATGTAATGTAATAGTAAATGTAATGTAAATATAAATGTTAAAATATACACATTATATATTAAACGTACACACACACACACACACACACACACACACACACACTCTAGAGGCCCAGTGCACAAAAATTTGTACACTCAGGGGGGGAGGGGGTCCCTCAGCCTGGCCTGTGCCCTCTCACAGTCTGGGACCCCTCGGGGGATGTCCACCTGCTGGCTTAGGCCCGCTCCCTGGGTGATCTAGCCTAAGCTGGCAGTTAGACATCCCTCTGGCAGCCCGGGAGCCCTCAGGGGATGTCCACTTGCCAGCGGGGAGCAGGCCTAAGCTGCAGTCGGACATCCTTAGCACCGCTGTGCTGGCAGCCGTCAGCCTGGCTTGTGGCTGAGCAGAGCTCCCCCTGTGGGAGTGCACTGACCACCAGGGGGCAGCTCCTGCATTGAGCCTCTGCCCCCTGGTGGTCAGTGTGTGTCATAGTGACCAGTCATTCCCAGTCGTTCTGCTGTTAGGGTCAATTTGCATATTACCCTTTTATTATATAGGGTTATATAGGATAGAGGCCTTGTGCGAGGGTGGGCGCAGGCTGGTTTGCCCTGAAGGGTGTCCCAGATCAGGGTGGGGGTCCCACTGGGGTGCCTGGCCAGCCTGGGTGAGAGGCTGATGGCCGTTTTCATGCTGGCCACGCCCTCCGGCAACCCAAGCCCCAGCCTCTCTATTTCTTTTTTTTTTTCCTGGGATTTATTTATCTTCTATAATTGAAACTGTAGCCTTGAGTGGAGCCCAGGTCAGCTGGAATACTCGGTTGCCCCTGGAAACCCAGGCTCCCAGCCCCTCCTTGAGCGGAGGCCACTGCCGGCTGGAAGCAGGTATCTGGGATTTATTTATCTTCTATAATTGAAACTTTGTAGCCTTGAGCAGAGCCCAGTGCCAGCCAGGGCAGGCGGGAAGCTTGGCTTCCTCCATCGCCGTGGGCAACCCAAGCCTCCTGCTCGCTCCAGCTCTGTGGCCGTCACCATGATGGAGTGATGGTTAATTTGCATATTATTCTTTTATTAGATAGGATATGAAACCTAACGTAAGACACCCAACATGAGAAACAGGTAGGGGGAGACAGATATGGCCATATTTTTAAGAATTCTTTCTGTATGTGGGTTGGAGGAACCATGGGAAAGAAAGTACAAATAAGAAATGGATAATGTACTCATTATGAAAGGCATGCAAAACAGGTCATTTATCAGAAGCCAGTGTAGAAACTCACTTGCAAGGGATTACGTTGGCTCTTATTTTAACCATTTTTCCTTCTACATTGTAATACTTTCCCCAAATTTGTCTGAACCCTAGTCAAGAACTCTCATCAACTCATTCCTACCTGTGGTTCCCGCACATTATGCACCTTAGAATCTGTGGTCCTGGCAAACAGTATTCTTGGTGCACTAATGTCTCTTGCTCCACTAACTGTCTTTTCAGCACAGTCATCTGACAAAACCCCAAACCCAAACAGACTTGGATACCAAATCTGTTCACCCTGGTATGTAAACAGCTGAGCATTGCTACAGAGTACCACCACCAGGACAACTGGTCTACCACAGAGTGACAATTACCAACCTCAAATGTCCAGAAAACCATCTTCATTTCTCTGATCAACTCCCTCTGCATACACACTACATCAACCCTTTTCCAGTGTCTTCAAACCTCCAACCTCCATCCCCTCTTCTCACTCCCTCTTGAATCCAGACTCACTCCTATACCTCACAAAAGAAATGCACACCCTGGCACCAGAACTCTCCCCACTTCCTGCTATGAAACTTATAAACCAACCACACAGCTGTACCCTCCTCTTCCACTCTCCTCACAGAAAAGCCAAGGAATCTCTTCCTATCTTTGGAGACCATTCTCTCCCGTATTCTTTATTCATAGGGTCATTGTGGAAAGGAAATGTTATGATCTGTGATCACAAATGTATGGAACATTTAAAAGTATTCACTAAACAGTAGCTGCTTTCACTATTAAGCTTTCTAACAGAGCGGTGTCCAAGAAGTCACTCCAAGGATAAAACAATCAATCCCTATTTGAGTACAAAGAATAAGATAAGCATGTACTTTAAACAAAAATTGTCACTGCTACCACCTTCCCCAGAACCTGAGAAATAATCCAAAGATTCACCACCGCAAAAATAAAACTTACCTCATAGCTTTGTATGAGAAACAAAGGGGTAAAAGTTAAGGCACCAATATGTTACTGCCTTCGCTGATTTTAGGAGTACTCAGGCCTACTTGTTAATGGTGGGGCACGATGGTGAAAACTATTACCATACATTCCATTCGGTTGCCAGTTTCTCTTTCAGGAAACTATGATTTATGATATTTAAATGACCTAGAACATTTGGATCACAGAGTATATACCGCCCCTTGCTGACAACATCTAAATCACAGGATACACAGGACTCCATGAGAGAAACAGTACTGTGCCCATACAGTCATCTTCCAGTCATCTTCCAGTCATCTTCCTTCCATAGGAAGGAGTATTAGCAATTAATTCCAGGAACACAATCAAGCTCTTTGCTCATTTCTGTATCAACATTCCTAAAACACTCTCACTCAAAATGTAGGGCAGTCCAGGGAATTTTGCTTCTGAGACATCACACAAGCTGGATGATTCGGGTTGGATCCTCCATACAGGCTGTTCACTCAAGATAAATTTTACAATTAAGTTGAGCCCTGGTTACCATTCCCATCAACCCAGATTGAGTTCTCGATATCAGCTCATACAAAATTATGCTTTTAAGTTGTAAGTCCCATCTTTTAGAAAAGTCGAAGATCTATTTTTCAAGTTACCATTTAGGCAGGTCATCCTTCAAGAGTAGATAAAAACTACCTTCTTTCTCCACCCCCTACTGCCCCCAAGTCATCTTATATAAGCAATTACATACTTATAGCAACAATATAGTACGGACAAAAACCTCAGAACAAAGATATAAACCCTAAAGTAAATAAACTTAGCTTTGAGAAAGCACATTACATCATGGAT
Organism: Myotis daubentonii; assembly: GCF_963259705.1. NCBI lineage: Eukaryota > Metazoa > Chordata > Mammalia > Chiroptera > Vespertilionidae > Myotis > Myotis daubentonii. The sequence goes on from NC_081846.1 coordinate 62,035,396, forward strand.
TTCTATTTAGGAACGACTGGCCTACATGGTTTGATTACAGGGGAACCAAGGGCCTAAAGAACTGTTTTTATTGCCCACAAAACTCTTAAAACTGTGCATGAGCTGTCAGAGATTTCATATAAGAATCCAAATTTCCAAGCCCTGGCCGGTGTGGTTCAGTTGGTTTGAGCACTGCCCCATGCACCCGAGGGTCATGGGTTTGATTCCCAGTCAGAACATATACCCTGGTTGTGGGCTTGATCCCCAGTCAGGGCGCGTACAGGAGGCAACTGATCTCTCCTTGCCCTTCCATTCTCCCTAAAATCAATCAAACACAGACACAGACACACACACACACACACACACACACACACACAGACACACACACACACATCCTTGAAAGAGGATTTTTTTAAAAAAAGACTCCACATTTCCATCTTCTCATGAAAATCTAGAAGGCCTGGCAGTACAGGCCAGTCTTGCCATCCTAGGCTAAAGCTGAGTGGCAGCTGCCTGCCCCTTGGTCAGCGCATTTACTCTCTGGCTTGCCAAGGCCCCGCTACTCTCTTCTGTCTTAAATCTGGCAGATTTTACTAATTTAATAGACAGGGCTTACCCCTGGTGGGCATCTGAGTTTTGGCCCGTTGTAAGGTATTTTTAGGGTCCTGGGTATGGCAGAAGGTAGGGGATCTATCTGAAGCAGTGAGTAGCTGGTGATTCTTCAGCAGAACAAATCTCAGGTGGGTGCAGAGTAGAGGTTTTGGGGAGGTAGGTAGGAGGGCTTAATTAACCAGGTGCCAGGAACTGAAACAGAAAGGAGGGGACACAAGAATACATTTTTCACACACCCCAATCAATTCTGCCTAGGGCCAGTCTTGTTTTTCTTTTTCATAAAAATCATGTGGTGGAATGAGAATCAGACTCATTTCTTAATCTAAGTTTATTTGAAGAGACAATTTAGTTCTCACTCTCCTGCTCTCTTGGTGGGCCAGAAGTATCTAATGATCCTTATCTCCGTTTGTCAATTTCCTTTGGGTGTTGCCTATAACAGCATGTGATCTTCAGAGACTCCCAACCAAGTCATCCTGCTCTGAAGTCAGCACTGCCGGATTCACTGTTCCGCTTGTATCAACATCGGGTGAGCTCCCCTAAAGTAAACCCAGCATTGCTTCAGAGGCCAGCGCTCTGCCTCCCGACTGTGCAGAAGAGAAAGCAGACAGACTTCCTCAGGCTGCAGGGAACAGGAGAGTGAAACTCAGATGAATTCTTGAGTAATTCCAGAGTTGCGTTTGGGGCAACCCAGTACAACTCAATTAATTCTCCAGAAACCAATCAGGAAAACCAAAAGCACCATGTTACCAAAATAACAAAAATAAAAGCTTGTAACTCAGTGTGCTGTTAGCTAACATGTGAACACACGACGATGTTTTTCTGTGGATCGTACATGTTCTAAGCATGTGCCACACAAGAGAATCTCATTACAATCACAAGCCTGAAAGGCTGATGGCTAAGTCAGGCAACCATCGGCCAGAGAAACCTATTCACACCCCAGCTTTCTCATATAGATTAGAACCACTCAGATTTAAACACCTTGAAAAAGCCTGTACTAGTCCTGTAACAAGGTCAGATAATCCTTTCACAAGTTAGACACCTTCTCACTTCTCTCTTTTCTAGGGATTTCTTTGACTTAGATTTTAGGTGGCCTTGGTAATTAAGCTGTGGTTATGCAAAGTTCTAGAAATGCGTTATAAAAAGTCCTAAACATCAGAAAACCAACAACCTACTGAGCCATCCTCCCAAAAAAAGAAGTCAAAAGAAAATCATGCTAATGAAAATTCTAACCACTCCTTTGTTCATTTCATTTTGCTGGAGCTTCCACAGCTGTTCAGCTGTGAATCCCACTCAGCTGGAAGGGACATCCTCAGTGTTGAATCTTTAGGGTCTGCACTCTTGTCGCTAACACTTTTCCAATGGGGAGACTTGCCCTCCGCACACGGGCTTACCAGGAAGCCGCTTACCAAGCTTCCAGAGGAGAAAAGCTGTCTATCCCTCAGCTTTTCTGCTGAAAGAGTGTCATCAGCACTTCCCGCCCTGCTCAGGTTCTAAGCTACTAAAGGCCCATGTTTTCTCATGTGTATGTCCTTACAGCAGTGGTTCTCAACCTTGGCTGCACATTAGAATCACCTGGGAATCTTTTTAAAATCATATCAGAAATCAGGATTTTAAAAAGATTCCCAGGTGATTCTAATGTGCAGCCAAGGTTGAGAACCACTGCCTTACAGGAAGCCACGTATTCATATACAGGTCCTCTATGTTTACAAAGGTGCCAAATTCCTTCACTAATTCAGCTGATTAAAGATCCAGTCTTGCCCTGGCTGGTCTGGCTCAGTGGATAGAGCGTTGGCCTGTGGACTGAAGGGTCCCAGGTTTGATTCTGGCCAAGGGCACATGCTCGATCCCCAGTGGGGGGTGTGCAGGAGGCAGCCAGTCAATGATTCCCTCTCATCACTGATGTTTGTATCTCTCTCTCTCCCTCTCCCTTCCTCTCTGAAATCAATAAAATATATATATATATTTTTTTTTTAAAAAAGATCCAGTCTTCCTCTTTCTGAAGTAGGGACCATTTGCCATGTTTTTAATAATGCACATAAATGGTCTGTTGGTCTTCAATTTTATTTTCTGTGATGATCTCCAAAACTCACTATTCTCAAGAATTTAAAGTAAAAGGGGGGAGGGGAACACTCCTGCTGTAATTACAGCAATGTATATTCCAAAAATTATGCAGAATGACAAGAAGAAACAGTAAGTCACACAAAAACCATGCCAGCAGTAAAATTTGAAGACAAAGTCTGAAATGCAGATCTGGAAGACTAATGTAATAATACTACATGTTGTGACAACACAGAAATAATATGTGTAAAAAAAGGGGTTCTATGCAAAGTAACCTCACAGGTTACTGATCATAAATTTTCAACTGGGCAGGTCACGGTGGGGAGTCACCCATATAACTTTGTGGTAAAAGTTTATCATTGCAAGCCCTGTCCATTGTTTCTCTGCATCTAGGTTAACGCCTTTGAAATGACTCTTTGAGATGCTCCTTTTAATACATGAGTCACCCTTTCAGACCCCTTCTTCTAAAGTCTGACCACCCTCAAGAGAGCACATAATCTTAACCCGTAATCCAATCCTGCCTGGCTTTCTCCCACTTTAACATAATCTTCCTTACAAACCCTCCTTAATCACAAATATATAAAAGAGACAGTTTGCAAACTGTTATTCTCTGGAGCATTTAATAGTATCTTGCTTCCTGATATATGTCGTCGGTTTGGCTCAAATAAACTCTTATAAAGATTCTCTACAAGTTTAGACGTTTCTTTCACCAAAAAATACACCTTAAATTTTTGAAGGAGAGTGAAAGAGGAAAATAGATTAAGCTCATTGACTATTGTACAGGAAATAGGCAAGACTTAAGTAATACCATTAAAAACTGACAAACTAGATAATATAAAGTGAAATAAGAAACCAGTGGCTGATGGCTTTTTTTCCCCCCATTGTTGACAGTATTACAGATGTCTCCCATCCCCCGCCTTACTTCCCCCAGACCTTTTCATTAAAGTACAAAGGTAACCACTAAAAGAAATTCAAACCGCCCTAAGTACCAAAAAATATTTTTTTAATAAATTAAAGAGCAAAGACAATACATCTCTTAGAGAAGCACAGTGCATAAAACAATTCTTTTTTCACGACAGTTCATTATATGATGTGAAGTGCAAAAGGGTACGTATTACTCCTCCTTGCAGCGTGGGTAGGAATTAGGGATACGATAGAATTGCACGCCTGTGATTAGGTTACATTATGTGGCAACGGTGAAGAGACATTATGCTAGGTGGGTCTTACCTAAGCAGGTAAGCCCGGCAGAGACACTCTCCTATTGGTCTTGAAGAGGCAAACTGCGTATTGTAGAGAGCACCGTGTGGCAAGGAATGGTGGGCAGATTCTAAGGAATGAGGGCTTCAGTTCTACAGTCGCAGGAATTGAATTCTGCCACAACCAGCGAGCTAAGAAGGAACTGAATTCTGGCAACCTGAGCAGAGGGACCATGTAAGCCAGGCTCAACCCTCAGAGCCAAGGAAATTAAGATGTTAGATATGTGTTGTTCGAACCCACTAAAGTTTGTGGTCATTTTTGTGCAGCAATAGAAACCTAATATCCCATCTTTGATATAAGGAAGGAAGAGGTAAAAAAATGTGTATGTGTCTACTAATTTGTGCAAAGGAATAACCTGAAATAACAGTGAAATCCCAATGACTCCTGTTGGCTCTTAGTATTGTTTTTAATAAAAGCTTACCCTGAAAGAACTCTGAACCCGCCCCCTCCCCTTGCATTTACAGGCTTTGTATAGAATAACAGACGTAGTGAGCAGGCAGCATAGCCAAATAGGGTGTTCCTATGCAGAGCAGCCAGTGTTGTATGTATTCCTGAGAGCAAACTTTTCCCTTCTGGAAATTAAATTGAGCCAAAACGAAAGAGTTGACTTTGTAGAGGGGACTCCCGTGTCCCGACTGTTCCATTTGCTTCCATGTGGACTCTACCTCAGTCTATGCACACTACCTGCAACATGATACGTGTGCCAAGTGTTGTCAAATGACTAAAATCTGCAGGTCCTGATGTGGGCTTTCAGAGTGCACCAGGCCACTCTTCTGACAGGCTGATAGCCCAGGGCTTACAGTGTCAATAGCCAAGAGAGATGAAAACCATCAAACTGAAAGGTCAGGCCTAAAATCATCACGCACTGTGTGGGCGAAAACAATTTACCACAGTGACGTTAACATCTGTCAAACAATTGTTAATTAAACCAAAATGATAACCCTTGGATCAAATTAATATTGCTTCTCTCTGAAAGAGACTAGCAACAATTTAAGGAATTTTTATTTAATAACACGTGTTTCTTTCTCTTTTTTGAAGTATAAGTCAAAGTTTACAGTGGTACAGAGGTGGTAGAAGTGAGCCAACTGGGCTGCGTGGGCTTAGGAGACAAGTTACAGAGGCAAAAGAAGGGCCCTTGGAGCTCACAGAGAGAAAGGCAAAGGTAACCTGCCTGGGGGAGTTGGGGGGAGGGGGAGGGAGAGTGTGCCTAATGCATGTGTTTCTTAAGCCAGACGGAAAGACCACTGAAATATGAAAACACAATTACATATCAGTTTTTGAAAACACTGCAGCATTATTATTGTGGTGGAAGTTTCCCTATAAAGGTTGTTCCCATCTCACTTGGTGCAGTTTATAAACCTGTTTTACAGTCAGGCTCCTTCTAAATTTAACTGGTTTTTGGTCAGCTTTGTCCCCAATTACTAAAAAGATACTTGTTATTTTAGATCAGATCCTGAGGGCAAAAAAGGAAGTGCAATAATATAGAGGTCAAAGGCCTTTTATAATTTTGGTCCAACACCACACTCAGCCTACAAAAGGAAAAGCTCACAGCTTCCTGTAGATGGCCCCTTCCTCTTGGCTGACCCCCATTCATCCCTGTTTTCCAGCGGCCGCAGGCTGAGAGTGGCTGGCTTACCCTGTGCTGCACACATTCCCGGGGTGAACGGATAAAGGATCCACCACTTGCTGGCTTTCTCTTTTTATAAATCAACACTGGGTGTGTTTTGTTTTTAACCAAGCCTGTGTGCTCACAAAGCAAAGAACATATATATGTAAGCCAAATGGTTTGCTAGTATCTACAATGAGTTTTCATGGTTTTCTAAGAAGAACTGCAGAATCCTAGATGCTGGCTATCCTACAAGCCCCAGTTAACAGTCACTGAGACCGTTCATTTTATCAGCACCTTGGTTTCTTTCTTTCCACATTCTTCTAGAAAGTTAGGACAGCTCAGTTTCAAAAGACTCCGCTATCTTTCTCTATAAAGATCATTTTCAGAATTCTGAGGCATTCTGTAAAGGGGAGAAAGATATTAAATTAGAAGCCTATCAAATGCCGAATTTAAAATGAGAACAAGTTTGGTGAGAACACAGTTTGAACTCTCAACCCAAGTTCCTCCTCAAGAACATTTTCCATAACTGCACAACAATCTCTTGCTTCTTTAAATTCCTGCACCATACCAGCTAGAACTTATTTTTGTAATGCCCATTCTAATCATTAATTGCTTCATGAGTACCTCTTGTTGATCTACCTAGATTATACATTTTTTTTCAAGCTAGGAAATAGACATCTATTTCTCCCCACAATTACGGCTTTCATATTGGGCAACAGTAGGTAATAATACTTAATCTGTTTTCATGAAAACTGTTACAGAGGCAATAAAATAATCTTGCACAACAAAGTGATACAGAATAAAAAATACAGAACTACTAATATATCAGCAACCTATGAACGTTGTTTCTTGCTTAAAACAAATTTCAATTTAAAAGTTCAATGAAGTAAAGGAAGAATATCTGATCTGCTTAGGTCCTGAGAAAAACTTAGTATCAGAAGGAACAAGGGATGATGACTTCCCCCCAAAATGCTAAGACACCCGATATTTTAAAACACTAGTTTCTTGCCCGAGTTGAAGCTAATTAAGTCCATGCAAATATGGAAAATTATGAAAGATACGGAAAGGAGGGTTTTCCTAATTCCACACTATATTTGAATGTCTCACTGACAACGCATTAGATAAAGATGGAAGAAAAAAATTAGCAATTTTAAAGCACTTAAGCTAAAATTATTCTCCAGTTGATAAAAGTCAAAACTGCAAGGACAACAGAGCCTATCTAGTATTGAGTTCCGAGATAACAAAGCCAAAAATATTGAACTAATTTCCTTACTAAAATGCATTACTGAAATATTTCTGATACTTTAGAAAGGGATCTTACAAAAATCTTCCCTGAAATGAAGTTCCTGTTTTTATAGGCTGATCATGAGCTTTGATTTAATCTATCCCAGTTGCTTTTGGAAGTCCATATTACTCTATTAAGAAATTACATAAAGTAAGGAAAATGTTTCGAGGCCAGGAGCAATACTGAAGGAAGATAGGTCATTATACAATAGCCATGAATTTAACAGACAGGACTAAACCTAAACTGGGATTAACAAACTTCTGTGATCCACAAAAACCCCTTCAATGGGAACACTGTTATGCTCCCATTCCGCCTTAGTAAATTTTTTAAAGTCAATTTATTGCTTTTCACGGTATATATATATATATAATTAAGTAGAAATATATACTTTGAATTGGTATCTTTGTTGTATTATAGAATTCATTTTGAAAATCACCTTTAATAGTCATTGTGCAGATAAATCAATACATCCTACAATTTAAAGTAATTTCAAGGAAAGGGGCCAATAAGGCAAATTAGGTGGTTAGCAGGTGGGGCTTGAGAGACTGAATTTTCTCGTGGCCAATTTAGCTGAACTCTGCTTAGCGATCGAGAGGACAAGAGCTTCCAGCCAGTAATTCACACCCACTGTCCTTTCACAAAACTGAATCAGGAGAGAAAACACCACCACCCAGGCCAGCCGCAGCCGCTCAGCTGATGCAGAATGTGTTTCCGGCCTAGGCAGCCATCCCAGCGGCCCTTCACCCACCCCACCCCTGACCCCCGAGTAACTGCAGCAAGTTCTGGTTCCTCAGCTAGTCTCCAGTTTATACTTGAGCAGAAAAGGGAGATCATAAATCTGGGGAACTTCCTCCTGAAATCGGGATGGGTTCTCTGCCAGATGTTCATTTGTACTGGCTTTTTTTCCACAGGACAATGGGGGCGGGGTGGGGGGAAGGAGAGGAGAACACATGCTCTTACAGCAGTCATGTTCAAGTCGCCACAGCCAAAGGGAGCAGGAAGCAAGCACACACACCACCAGACCTCCCCCCGCCACCCCCTCCCCAAAAAAAACAGCACAGTAGTCACAGTGGGCTCAAGGAACGCAGCATCACTTGAGGCACATGGCAACCAAGATGGAAGGAATAAAAGTAATGTAACGCAATGAAGACTATTGTTTGCCCTTTTTTTGACACAGCCAGATATTACTTGGCTAGCGACATAACACATTCGCTTTTCCATCCCCACCCATCTGTAGTTTTTTTAATCAGCTGTCCTGTTCGCACACTGGTCCATAAACTACTTGCTTGGAGCCTGATTTTACTTTGGGTTACTCATTTTTCAAGTCCATAAATTGTTTCATGAAAATATCGTTACATCCAGTGAGTAAGGCAAAGTCAAATGTGATTATTAAGTTTAAGCTGTGGCTCATCAGCATGGCATGGAAACAACAGGGTTTTTAAGTTTTTCAAACACACACACACACACACACACACACACACGGGACCATGAAGCTGAAGTGAAACATCTGTATCCGTGCATGCAGCAGAGCTGTTAAATTCTTGGCTCACACAACAGACAAGGCAGCTCAGAGGCCAAAGACTTCCAGGAAAGTTTACGTTCCGGTACATCATAAACTGTGGCAATAAACTCACGTCCTCACACAGTCGGCCTGAATATGGCGTAAGTTTTCGGTTTTCAAATAAAAAAAATGAACAGAAATACTATATACCCACGTTTTATCTGTCCTTACCAACTCTAACCTCCTCCCTTTAAACTCGTTCCTGACCTAGGCTTCATGTTGAGTTCTACTGTGCCCATTCCTCTCCCCCTTCCCTTTTGGCAAGTTTCCTCATCACCTCTGCCGTGGGAAAATTAACACCTTGAGACATCTTTAGTACAATCTCCCCCAGTAACAGGCAACTTGAAATCTAGCATCTATTTTTCTAAATTAGGGAGAATTCAAGGGTCTGTCACACATTCTCTTTGCTAAATCTTAAGTAGCTACATGATGCTAATTAAAAACCTATTCTATTCTTTGTGGTTTATAACTAAAATACAGGTACTGTGTGGTTTTTTTTTTAATATCCTCTAGTGGTTTAACACATTCAGTTCAGTTAATATGATTAAAACCCTCAATGTATTTTTACTGACAAATGTTTTTATCAAAACGATCAGCCACGCACACTTTTCTGACAATGGAATTTTTGGCAGGTCATCTTCAAATACCATCTCCTAAGCTCAAGCTGTAAACCATACATTTTTAAAAAATACTTGTTGCCCAGCCAGTGGTTGAGGGTTGACCCATGAACCAGGGGGTCAAGGTTCGATTCCCGGTCAGGGCCTATGCCTAGATTTTGAGTTCAATCACCAGTGTGGGCTGTGCAAGAGGCAGCCAATCGATGATTCTCTCTAATCACTGATGTTTCTCTCCCTTTCCCTCTCCCCCTCCCCCTCCCCCTCCCCCTCCCCCTCCCCCTCCCTCTCCCTCTCCCTCTCCTTTCCTCTCTGAAATCAATAAAAATATATTTTTAAAAATACCTGTTAAAGTTTAAAATAAATTCACCATAATCAATGAAATAGCATCAACATTTATGGGTAATAAGTTTAGTTTCCACTTCCCATCTCTCTCTTCCCAAAGGAAAATATTGTTAACAGTACAGCAGGCTTCCTTCCCCAAACCCTTTGCTCTGCCCTCACAAGCACCATGTTGTGTATGTGGTGAGCACAGAGGATCTACAGCTCTGCTGCTTGCTCTGGGGTCAACTGCTCTGTTCATCTGGGTCCTGCTTCATGCTATTCATTCTCCTCGAATGTCGCATCCCTGAGGCTTCCTTCCACTGTAGTGTCAGGGGTTTCCGCAAAAGCAGGCTCTTCTGAAGTGGCACTGGGAGGCTTGAAGAGGAGGGTACACAGCTGGGGCCCCAGAATGGCTAAAAGGGAAGGCTTTACTCCAGGTGTCGTATTTCCTTCCTTTTAGGGCTGCTGCCTTCCTTTCCCTTTCAGTCTGTTTTGACAGCCAGGAATTATTTTGTTGCTGTTGTTGCTGCTGCTGCTGCTGTTTTGCCTTTCCTTTCAACTTCCCGCCACGGGAAGACACCTGCTATTTCTCATCAGCCCCTACAGCTCCTCCCTTTGGGTGGAGTGTTTCTCTCATAGTCTATGAGCAAGTATCAGCCAACAACGCCTTGTGCTGGAAAGAGGGTGGTCCCCAGATTCCACAGGCATCCTTTCCATTCTCCATCCCAGTGCACAACCATTCCTACTCCCTGGGTGCGGGGGTCTGAACTCAGACACTGGGGTTCCAACAAGAAGCTCCTTCCTCCTTTTCCATTGGCCTCCTCCTCTTCTTCTTTTTTTTAAAATATATTTTTATTGACTTCAGAGAGGAAGCGAGAGGGAGAGAGAGATAGAAACATCGATGAGAGAGAATCACTGATTGGCTGCCTCCTGCATGCCCCACACTGGGGATCCAGCCCAAAACCTGGGCATGTGCCCTGACCAGGAATTGAACCGTGACCTCCTGGTTCATAGGTCGACACTCAACCACTGTGCTACACCGGCTGGGCAAAGTCTCTTCTTCTTACGGGAAGGAATATCATGGCAGCGTTCTTCTGACCCAAGCTGCCAACTATTTTCCAAAAATTCCTCAGTATTTCTTGCCCTCTTAAGGATTCCTTTCCTAGTTCCTAAAGATTTATGCTTTTTCTGTCAGTGCAGTGGGAAGGAAAAGAGATAAACTCACCTAAATGAATGCATTATAAATACACTTGCACTATTCACGGTTCCACAATAACCACCTTCCCTCATCCCATTGTCCAACTGACACCAAAACCATGTGCTCGGATCTTGCAGATTGATTCAAGCCAATGTAACTTAACTTACAGGTGTTGATATTGCTATTAGTTTTAGAGACAAGTTACACAAATTAAAAGGAAGATAAATACTGAGATTTAAAATGTGTGTGCGGTCCTGACTGGGTAGTTCAGTTGGTTCGAGTGTCGTCCCCAGGCAAGGTTGGCAGTTCGGTCTCCAGTCAGAGCATATACAAGAATCAACCAACGAATGCATCAATAAGTGGAACAACAAATGGATGGATGTTTCTCCTTCCCCTCTCTCTCTAAAATCAATTTTAAAAATATGTGTGGGAGCACGCTCTCGCTCTCCCTCTCCCTCTCCCTCTCCGGAGCATGTCCATGCGTTTCCCTTCCCTATCTTCTTCCCTCAGGCGTGTTACCTTTGCCTTTCTCTCTCCTACCTCCAAGGGCCCTTCTGCCGCTGTAACATGTTTCCTGAGCCTACGCAGGCCAGCTGGCTCACTTCTTCTACCTCTGTAACTTTCTAAATAAACTCTCTCTAAAATTTGGGGGCTGAGGAGGTGGGGAGGTGTGTGTGTGTGAGAGAGAGAGGGAGAGAGAGATAATATCATATCATGCGTTCTGTATTAAAAGTAGATACACAATGAGTAAATTCTTACCTTAGTTATCAGTATTATCTTAGTATCTAAGATTATTTAGGTATCATTCATTTTTCTTGCATGACCAGTATATATATCTGGGAAAGACAGCACTTTTGATTGGGTGTGCATGGCTGGCGGACCAAGGCTTCACCACCAATAAAAGCAGCTTAAAAGCTTATTTGCTGACTTGCTAGCTCAAAGGGTTCCACCAATACCCTGACCTTTCTTTTGCCCTCACTTGTCAAACAATAGAATGACACTTGATATTACCACCCATGGACAAGCTCTTTATGAAAACCCATTAGAGGTGGACTGCTTCATCTTGAAAGTGTGAAATTTACTTTAACTTCTATAAGTCACAAACCCCAACAAGACCCAGCATAGGGTCCAGTTCTCTCACAGTGCTAAACTGAAACACTTTTGTGGACATGTAGAAAATAAATTTCTTTAAAAAATGATTCATCTAAAAGTGTTATATTTCAAACACACATAAGTACAGAGAATATAATGCATTCCCCATGAATCCAGACCCTCTTCTTATCAAACTTTAACCTTTGCCACATTGTTTCAGGTATGTTTTAAAGATTATTTTTTGATAGTCATAGTGTGGCTAGATCAAGATCTAAGAAGAGAAACCAATGGGAACAGATTTCATTTTTATTGAAGCCAAAATCTGGACGGTAAGCTGTTATTCTTTGCTTACCTACTACCATTCTTAGCTCTCACTGTTATCATTGACGGATGATAATGCACATTCTACATTTATTTGGAGATGTTAAACTCTTAATGATATATTCAAAAGTCAATATTAGATTTCAGGTGAAATTAAAGTAATCCTTTAGCCTAAGTTCTTTACCTATGGTTCCGGAAAACCTTCTGTGTTCTCAAATACCTATAATTTATGATTAATGACAATTATACTATTTTAACTTTTGAAATTAAATCTTTTATAAATATTGAGTCCCAAAGAAAACAGCTGGCAAGCTCAACAATATTTCAAACATTAATTTCAAACAAAGCAATCATAGCTGCTATGACCACAAAGTTTCCCTTGCTCTTACAAAAAGTAAGATTCCTGCAAAGGTTATCAGAGGCTGATGCATTTATGCTGTCACATCATTACTGACAATAAAACTGCCTAATGTGTTATATAAAGAGCATAGAGCAATCTTTGTTGGATGCATCTAACTGTCTGGATTATGCAGAAGGGCCAAGTCAACAGCCTATTAAAGTAAATGCAATTGGACTTTCACTCGCACTGAAGAAAAAGCTGTATCTTAAGCAGTTGCTGACAATTCATTTCTGTCATTATATTTTTCTAGAATATCTGTAAACTCTTAAAAACAGGATTATATAAATAATTAGGCCTACTGATGCTGGGAGTGGTGAAATAGCTTTTTCATTTTGAATATGAAAAAGATAAAAGAAAACAAAACACAAAAAGGGATTTATTCTCCCTCCCCTCCAAAAAAAAATTCAGCAGCCACATCCTGTGCGTCTTAAACCCCATAGAAAGTGAAGCCTGAAGAACAAGATTCATACTCATAAAGATGTCCCAAAGCACTGTCATAGGCTAACTCAAAAAAACCTAATTTTCTTTTTAAAAAAATATATTTTATTGATTTTTTTACAAAGAGGAAGGGAGAGGGATAGAGAGTTAGAAACATCAATGACAGCAAAACATCGATCAGCTGCCTCCTGCACACCTCCTACTGGGGATGTGCCTGAAACCAAGGTACATGCCCTTGACCAGAATCGAACCTGGGACCCTTCAGTCCACAGGCCAATGCTCTATCCACTGAGCCAAACCGGTTAGGGCTTTTTTTTTTTTTTTAATTGTTTCTGGGAGGGAAAATGAATGACCAGAGGACAGGGTTTGGAGGAAGAAACCTTATTTTCACATCTGAATTTCAAAGCCTATGTTAGTAAGAAGGGGCGAGTAAAGATAAAGTGTTTTGCCACTAATTCAAAAGAAAAGTCAACCAGAAGCTGCCCTTTCTCCAAGTAATCCTAGTTCATTCAGGTTTTACTGTACAGCGCAGTTCAAAATACCTCCCCCCCAAATTTATTTGAGTGAAAAAGCTTACAGCCCAGTCCCCATCCCTCTATTAACCAGCCCAGCTATGTAAAAAGCTCCCGAAAGAATGGAATATTGTGAAGAACACAAAAAGCTCTCCTGTAATGGAAGGCGGCAGGAAGCCTGCGTCTTGTGACACACACAAGCACACAGTGTGGCAGGGGGACAGCCTGCAGATCAGATAACTTTACAGCGATTTCTATTGATGGTTCAAGGAGAGCAAACACTAAACAGCTGAAAGGTGAGGCAGGCCGATCCTGACAGCAGGGGCTTGGGGCAGCAACCCACCTGAGCAGGGCTCCTGGTAACCATGGGGACCATCATGATCGGTTGCTATCTAGGTATCATAGGCCTCAAGATATATATATATATATATATATATATATATATATATATATATATATATCCCTGTTTGGTCCTTTCCATCAAGTCCGGCAATTATTCCCAAAGATGAAGTATTTGCCAATTATACAATAAAATCTTACCTTTCAATATTCTTGTTCTAAATATTCTTTTCCAAAAATTGCATGTTTCCCCCCCCCATGTCCCTGCACATCCTGTGTAATAAATGAATATGTATGTATTTTTAAAGCTTTCTTTTGGCACGAAGCTTCCTCTCAGACCCTTCTTTCCCTGTAGGACAGGAGGGAGGGTAGTCTCTCTTCTGCTACAATGACCAGGCCAAGATAGTCACCCAAGCAGAGAAGAACATCCTTACTCAAAGGGAGTCGCTGGAGTCCTCCTTCACGAAGTACTCCTGGCACACTTATGTTACATGTGCTTTTTAAAAAAACTTAGAACCTCATCTGTAAATATTTTCAGTTTTCAAACAACCAACAGAAACATTTCCAAAACACACGCACAATCATTTTTAAGTTGAAACCTGCCCGTATCAAAATACTTTAAATTCTAGAATAAGTTGAATTCAGAAATAAAAATAACCAACATCAAATACAACCTATTCTTCGACCACTGGTGAACAATCTTGAAAACAGTCCTATCTCCTCTCCAGGAGCTACTAGGAAAAACCCGAAACACTGCCACATCGAGCCTCTGCTGGAGCCATGAAGTCGAACGCACCAGAGATGCAGAATTCCCCCAGAACGTCTTATTTTCCTTCAGTAAAGTAAAGCTCCTCCGCATCACTGCTTACCGCCTGAACCCTACAACCATGGACTCTCTCTTTTTAATTGGGCTTGTTCATTGAGAAAATGGCAACATGGGCTTTCACGATTATGTAAGCGAGAAAAACGGTGCCGGGTGCCAAGACCTTGGACTGCGGCAAATATTTAAAGTCATTCTGTAAATGCCTGGTATCTGGTGGAAAACCTGAGAAACGCAAGAACTGCACACCAGTGGCAGTGTTATAATTCAGCATGTGAGGGGGGAAGGGGGCCAAAATACACCACATGCAAAGCACTGGGAGCCATTACCATCAGAAATTGCTTACGCAGGAGCTTCTGGCCAGAGTTTGCTTCAATACAACTTGACCAGTCTGGAGCAGCGATTTTCAACCCTTTTCATCTCATGGCACACATACACTGATTATTAAAATCCTGTAGCACACCGAAAAATGTTTTGCCTATCTGACAAAAAATAAAAGGGTATAATTTTAATTCATTCACACCAAACAGCTCTTGTTGTGCTGGCTGGGTTTTTGTTTTTTTTGTTTGTTTGTTTTTTTCAGACAATTTAAGGGAAAAGAGGTCAGTGCCCCTGACTAAATAGGTACTGCGTGTTTTAAAAACTCTTGCACACACCAGGTGAAAATCACTGGTCTAAGGCTCCATTGTCTGGCCCCGTCTCTGCAGACACATGGAGCACCAGGGACGAACACCTGCACCTTGTACAAATACATCTAAAGAGCCTGGCTCACACAAACTGCATCTTCCTTACACAGAAACAGGAGCCTGGATCATGGGTTGTTTTT
Source organism: Myotis daubentonii (assembly GCF_963259705.1). NCBI lineage: Eukaryota > Metazoa > Chordata > Mammalia > Chiroptera > Vespertilionidae > Myotis > Myotis daubentonii. The sequence goes on from NC_081846.1 coordinate 62,050,641, forward strand.
CTTCCCCACTCTCCATGGAAACTGTCTGTGCATGCATTTCTCAAGAGACATCAAATGCTAGCTATTAGCTACAAATAAGTAGCTTCAAGAGATGAACAATTCCTACTATAGTCTAGAAACACATGCGTACAGTTACAGTGCTGGAGCTTAGGCAAGCTCTGCTAGGAGCGTGGACACAGCAGTGAGCTATTAAGTAAAAACAACGTCAATGTTATGCCCTTCCCTGGGGCTCAGCATGGGGTGGGAGTGGGGCCCAACCCAAACTGAGAAGTCAGTGGTGTGCCCCGCTATTTGCTGTTCAGCTCCCGATGGCAATGCTGTAGGACCCATTCCTGGGAAGAGTTCTGAGCTTCCATCACTACTAGGTTTAGGAAGTCTGCCAGGCACGTCATGCGCCAGGTTCAAGGGACAGAATCCAACTGTAAGCAAAATTAGATTGAAAACCTCTTGAACCCAAAGGCAAAAATGGGTAGAGGTCTGTCACTTTTACTTTTTTTAACATGTCTGGAGTTCTGGTTATGGAAATAGTTGCTTCTAATTTTAACCAACACCTACTCCTGTTTCAGCACATTCCTCTGGTGAAAGGAAATGATGACTTTCCAGTCAGTGACTACAAGTGACACAGACATGAACTTGAAAAATTCAACCTCCAGCTTTCAGCCACTCCAGAATGTTTTTAAGTATTTTTTAGGTCAACGCATCATGAAAAAACATTGTCCAATCTTTATGAAATTCCTATGACTACAGAATATACCATAAGATTCATATGAATTGCCTCATATATTTAATAGAGCAGATACACAAAAATTTTGCATCCCATGGGAGAGAGAGGTAGGATTTTTTTTTTTTAAAGTAGAATAAAAGAGCTTCCTGCCCTCAGTGAGCCTATGACCACGGAGAGATGAGCCTCTGACTCATAAAATATAAGACCACGTGAGAGAACTCATACAAGGCTTAGGGAAAGACTCTAGATTCTTTTCTGTAATGTCACCAATGACCTCAGTTTACTTGCTATTTTATAATACTGTAAAAGGGTAATAACTGAGACAATACCAGGAAAAACAGTAATAGTTACACTAGTAATAATTGTGTGGCAGCTGCCAACATTTACAGAATGCCAGAAATTGTTTTAAAGGCTTAAAATATCTCATTTAATCGTCACTACTACCCTACAAGATAGGTAACAATGACTAACACTTTGTAGGTGAAGAAAATAAGGTTTACAACTTAGGAGAGGTTTTTTTTGTTGTTGTTGTTTTTAAAGCATTTAAGTCACTAAGTTATGAAGTGATAAAGCTATAATTCAAATACAAAAACTCATCATTCAAATCCCATCAAAGCCAGTCTTAAGAAAATGATCATAAACTTTCCCACAGACTGAGGGGAGGGTCCTCAGAGAAGATCAAGAATGAATTTAAAAGATTCACTGCATCACATTATCCCTAATTACAGTATTACGAGTCCTGATGACTTATGGAATCGATATGCTGCTTCAAATATTAATAGAAAGAAATTCATGTACATGCAGGTAGACTATAGCCACAAGATAAGTGTGTAATAAGTGGGAGAGAAAGAAAATCCTATCCTCTTCTTAAAGTTTATATGGTAGAAGAAAATACACAATTCCAGTTCTGTGGGCTTCAGTCTTTTTTTAAAAGGCACACATGCTAAGGCTTTGTATTTGAAACTTTTATGGGGGCCTGTCATTTACTATTTCCATAGGCATCTGGCAGAGAGAGGTAAGGTGCTGTCCCCTGGGTCCTTAACAGGGCTCGATTGTGCTCTGTAACTGCGGTCACCTGGGCAAATCCACTGGGCTCCTCTCCACAGGGAAGAAAAGTTCACCACAATTGAAATAGGTTTTTCTAAAGCTGACCAAGGCAGTGTGATTTAGGAGGCCACTTTGAGAATCACCCAAATGGCTGAACAAAGTCATAGAGGAAGGTGGAAACCCCCAGGCTAGCACTGACGCTTTACTTAGGAAATAATTTTCCTTTATTAGTCTACCAAGGATGGTCCAGAAGCAGTATGGTGAAAATAGGAAATCAAGCTACTTCAACATGATGCTAATTTCCTAGAAGATCTGACATTATCCGGTGGATCTGAACAACGGAGATGACTTAACCACACAATCCTAACATATAAAACACATTTCTAACCTGAATTGCTTCGATAACACCGTTTGCAGGAAGGCTGTATCTATGCCATTCGTTGTCAACCCGTTAGAATCACTTGGGAAGCTTTAATACATTCCAGTGCCTGGCCCCATCCTAGACCAGTTAAACCAGATTCTCTGGCGAAGGAGACTGGACACCACCATCTTTTAAAGCTCCCCATGTGAGACTCATGTGAAACCAGGGTAGTAAAGTATTGAAAAGGCCAAAATCTTGCTTTGGGGCTGTTAAAAAATGCTACATTGGTCAATGCAAGCTAATTATTTGAAAAAAGGTGAATTATAAAAATATGTCAAAATGTGGTCAATTAAATGTCTTTTAGGAAGATATAGCACAAACTGGATATTTTCAATGGCATTACTTTGGTGATCTAAATCTCTTGGATTAAATGGGTAAGCAGTGGATAAATGCAGATATAATGAGTTATTTTGTCTCAAACTCTTCTGTCAAGAAGAAATTTTTAAAAATATAAATCAACTTTTTATATAGATAGTGTTTACTTTTCTTTAGAGAACAATAAAAGTATATTCAAGAAATGTATTTAGCCCTAGCTGGTTTGGCTCAGTGGATAGAGCATCGGCCTGTGGACTAAAGGGTCCCGGGATGGATTCCGGTCAAGGGCACATGCCCGGGATGAGGGCTAGATTCACAGTGGGAGGTGTGCAGGAGGCAACCGATCAATGATTCTCTCTCATCATTGATGTTTCTGTCTCTCTCTCTCTCCCTCTCCCTTCCTCTCTGAAATAAAACTTAAAAAAAAAATTTAAAAAGAGGATAAAGGGTATATACATAACTATTTGAAAATAAAATGAATAAAAAAATGTACTTAAACATACACACAGAGGCAGATGACTATGCATAAACATGTATACATGCTTTCAACTTACAGATAAATATGAAAGGTGTTTGAGGATATGTAGGCAAGTATCTTACAAAATGCAATGAATGTATACACAGAGCCTCTGAAACTTTGCCTAACACAAAGGACAACATTTTGTTCCTACAGTACTCAAAAATGAGTCATCTATAAGGAAAACACCAGGCTTCTATTCACAGGCCCTTTGGAGGTCTCACTGGAAACATGAACAGTACGCTCACGTCTGGCAATACATTTTTTACTGCATACATCTGGTTTGGTGTATGGGGTGTTCTTGAAAATGCCTACTGTCAAAAATCCTGGGTTACTGCATAGACCATTTAGCCCTTGGTCGATTGTCATCATCCCCAAAGTTATTTCTGATACAGAAATTATCTAAATAAACTATCTTTTGGGTGTAATTTCTGGAACAGGAAAAATACTCTCATGCAACATATGTCACATGGGGTGAAAATAATGATATGAAAATAATAACATAATCTACAACATTCATGATCCATCAACCTGCCAATTATATATTCTGTGTATGTGTATTTATGTATTTAAAAGCCAATATACTTGTTTTTTCTTCTTTCCAAATGATTGGTTTTTTACATCACATACATAATTTCTACTTGAAAAGCATTAAAGTTGGAGGGTTATTGCAAAATTGACATCATACTGACTCTAAAAGTGTCATGAAAAGAAAGATGCTATGCTCTCAGATTATAGAAAAAGCCAAAAATTGATTCTGGTGATTAAATTATTGAAGCATATACAGAGTTTAAATAAACTGGTTCATGAAAATAGGGTCATTACAGATTTTTTAAATAATGTGTTATATCATATTTTGTGTGTATAACTAAATCCTATATAATAAAACCCTAATATGCAAATAGACCGAACATTGAAACGACCGGTCACTATGACACGCACTGACCACCAGGAAGCAGACGCTCAGAGGGAGGTGACCGGCGGCAGCAATTGGGAGGCGGGGCCAGCCAGTGGGTGGCACCAGGCTGCCAGGCAAGGCGGGTGCCAGCAGGGCCCCCCAATTGCCCCGCCCACAAGTCGCCCCACAGATTGACCTTGATCACCAGCCAGGCCTAGGGACCCTACCTTATATATTGGGAACAGTCTCTTGGATTTAAAAACTAAAATCTAGCAAGGCTACTCTAACACTGAAAAATCAGGATGATGCAGCGATGACATGCATGGACTCTGGCTTGCACATTTTGTAGTCAGCTTTGATTCTGACACTTATAACTCTGACACTTATAACTGTGACAAAGCCAATTACTTAACTTCTCTCTGCTTCAGTTTCTCCACCCATAAGATGGGGAAAATGGTACTACTGCCTCAGAAGGATCATGTGATGTACTACTTTTTATAATCAGGGCAAAAAAATGTAGCTGCTCATACAACAGCAAGATGCCTTTCACCTGTATGAAAAGTATGGTCACTGGTGCATGCAGCGTCCCGGATTGCGAGAGGGATGTCCAACTGCCAGTTTAGGCCTAACATCCCACGAGGGGTCCCGGACTGGGAGAGGACACAGGCCCAGCTGAGGGATCCCCCTCTCACCACCCCCCCCCCCGCCACACACACACACATGAATCTCGTGCACCGGGCCTCTAGTAGTAATATACTTTCCATTATTTTATCTATATTTCAAGAAGTTTATATATTCAAACTCTTTTTCTCTTCTTCTTGAGAAAATAGGACATTGCCTAATTTTAGGGTTGCCTTATATTCAGGTTTATGAAGTAGTTTTTATTTAATATATTGCTTTGAAATTCACCAGGCCACAAATTTTAATCTCTCCTTTCTGCTTGATTTGATCTTTGTATACTTTTCAAACTCATCTTTGTCTTCAAGATACTTAGTTCAGTAAATATAAGGGAGTAAACCTTCTGAAACTCAGCTCTCATGCTACATTAGTCTTTATATAATAGATGTTTGTTCACACCATTTAATGTTAAACACAAATGATTTTCAATGCAGAGAACTAGTTCCTACTGTACTAGAAACAAAAGCACTTCACCACTATAACTTGAGTGGTCTTTTACAATTTTATTTGGTATATTTTACCTCCTTATGATAACTGAAAGATATTTCCATCAGGCCTTTCAAACAATGTAACGTAACTCCCCAAGTTCATCTGGAGGCCCCAAAAGAACCCAGGAAAATAGAACGGTTTTGCTTTCCACTGTTTTTGTATACTGTGATTCTGTGTTAAGTTTTAATTTGGGAAAGTTTCTGCTATTAAAAAAAATTAACCATCAATTGTGGATTATCAGTGGTGTTTAAACCCATTTAAACAAGTGCTTGAGTCTCCTGAGGTTAGCAGACTATGCTGACTCAATAAAAAATCCCCTGTGGTATAAAGCAACACAGACCATCACATTTAGAACCTGCTGTTTATATGTATATTGTCTGTGTGTGTGTATATATATATATATACACACCATGCATTACTTAATTTAACCAAAGGCACCTTTACTGGAACCATGTCAGACCATAATTATAAAGAATCCAAAGCCATTTTTATACTGCTATTGTCCAACCTATACTCCATGTCCACATTCTGCTTCCTTCTTGTTTTCTTTTATGTGTCAGTATAAAATTATGTAAGAACCTCACCTATTTGGATTGGCCAGGACCTGAGAGGCTCCAAATAGACCAAAAACCTAGACCAAAAACCTAAACAATAAAGCATCAACAGACAAGCTGCTAAAGGCTCCAGTCTCGTTCACTGTTTGTCCTGAGACTCCAATTTGTCATGGTCTATGATCTACAGCAAGCAGAGCTGAAAGGAATCCAAGGGTGACAAAAACAGGGTCAGGACGGGGGTAGTACAGCACCAGAACCTGGGTATTCGCTTTCAAATTTTGCCAAAGGTCTTCTAATCCCAATGCCCCTCATTTTACAGATGAGGAAACTGAGAACCCAAGAAGCTAAGAGACTTTCCCAGTTCGTATGGGTATTCCTTTAGCTCTCACCCATCCCAGAACTTACTAAGGAAAATTTCAGTCCCAAAATGAACGCTAATGATGAGTAGGTTCTTCTCTAATAAATTTTTATGCACTTAAGGAGCTATCTGCCATGGCTTAATGAACTATAATTCCTGTTAACTAAGGAAACTAAGAATTTTCTTTTTTTAATTAATTATTTGAAAGAGAGAGGAAGGGGGAAAGAGGACGAAGCAGAGGGAGGGAGAGGAGACACAGAGGGAGGGAAGGAGGGAGAGAGGGAAGGAGGGAAGAAGGCAGAGAGGGGGAGAGAGAGAGAGAGAGAGAGAGAGAGAGAGAGAGAGAGAGAGAGAGAGAGAGAGACATCGATTTGTTGTTGCACTTGCATGATGACCTTGTGCAAGCCAATTAAACTCAATTACCAAATGTTGGTAATACTTTTCCTTTCTAGGACAATAAATAGAAAACAAACACAAATTGCTAATAAAACTATATCATCAAATAGTAAATGTAAGTTGCTTTAAGTAGAGCCGTTCCTAGGATGGTGCATTCTTGGGCATTCCGACTAGCTGCCACCAAACACTGACAGGAGAACACACTGTTGACAGCATTCACAGGCTCCTTGGGATACCATGGGAGGCAGGAATTTTGAAATGAACTGTCATTGTGTTTGTAAAAACACACCTACCACGTTACCCCTACCATCACCCCCCCCCCCAAAAAAAAAAAAAACGAAAAAAAAACAAACCCTGCTACAGGCATGTTGGCTGTAGTTTATAGACACAAAGATGAATCAGGAACAGATCCTATCCACAATTTTCCAGTATTCTATCACCATGCAATTTACACTTGCTTTTAAATGTTTTTAATTGATTTTGAGAGTGAGAGAGACAGAGAGGAAGCTACAAAGAGGGAGAAACATTGATTTGTTGTTCCACTTATTTATGCATTCACTGGTTGATTCTTGTATGTGTTCTGACGGGGATTGAACCTTCAACCTTGGTGTATGTGAGACAACACCCTAACTGAGCTACTGGGCCATGACATGCAATTTACATTTGAATAGCAGTTACCAGTTTTAAAAAACGCTTTTACATAGTTCACTCATTTGTTCATAATTCTTCAATGTGAGTTGTGCCCAGGCAGTTTTCCTCATTGTATTAACAACCAAAAAGATTTCACAAGGTTAAATGACTTGCCCATAGTCACTCAGAACTTAGAGAATACGTTATAGGGGTGAGGCTCCAAGTTCTTATTCCACCCAGTATGTTAAACAGCCTCAAAAAAAAAAGACAAAAATCTCTGCGATCAACTTGGGATATAATTAAGACAACAATGACATCCCTTCGAATGGCTCTGTACTCTCGTTCCCTCCGCTTCTCAGCCATCAGGTCAAGAGCAGTGAAGTAAAAGCTCCATGGCTCCACAGGCCCATTCAGACCCAACCAATGGTCATTAATCACTGTCAACAAAGGTCAGTCTAAACATGTATGAAATGGGTGCTGATCGCATCTTAATGACATAAAGTTACCTAAGCTCACTGTCCAGTTAGCTAAAATGTTTTACATTTAGAGCTGGAACTTCTTCTCAGTAAACAACAACAATTATGAGTCACAGAGCTAAATGGCCTTTCTCGTTGCACAGGGACCAGATCACTGGGCACCACTCGGGCTGGGAAGACAAGAGCAGAGATACTTCCTTGGTTTGGTTTTAAATAAATCTGGCCTACGATTAGACAAACGCCTGAGGGGCAGAAAATCCCGAATGTGATAAAATACACAAATATTCCACGGTCCAAGAAATTCAGTATGTGCCTTTCTCACAGTCAGAGTTTCCTAACAGAAGCGTATTGTCCATGTTTTCTGTGGAGACCTTTCAATACTGGGTCTGCATATGCAATACGAAATGAAGAGCATAAGCAACTGTTCAGATAGTTGGACACGAAATACAATCTTTGGCATTGACTTGTCGAATAGTATAAGCAAAAGGAACTTTGACTCATATCAACCCCATAGCTTTCTCAATTCTCTGAGTCACCACATGCATGTCATATGTGTATTAGGCCATTCAGTACATTAGAAACAAGCAGACCACTACAATAGTTGGGGGACTCCCTCCTCAATCCTCTTTTTGTTTGCCCACAGTGCAAGGATCTTGGCTCTGAACACTCATATACAAATGTTCAGATATTTTTAAAAGATAATTCACGCACAAAAATTGCCTCTATGCAATGCAAAAATTCTTTTTGTTCTAGTACTATATTCCTTTTCTATATACAGTGGGCCTAAGACCACTTTATATAGAAAATAGATTAAATAGATTCCAAGACCCAATTTTAACCTTCAGCTGGGAAAACAAAAAACAAAACCCCACTTCACTGTGTGTCACTGTAATACATACTGGACCCCACCCAGAAGGAACCTATATTTGAGGCTTTACCATGTGCCACATGTATGTCATATGTTCCCAAAGGAAGAACTTTTGTTTTTGCAGCTTCCTTAACCTTCTATTTTTAAAACACTCGAGGTACACTATTCCTCTTCATCCTCACACTAGCCCTTAAAGTAGATACTATCATTGGCACCACTTTACTGATGGGAAAACTGAGGCTCAAAGAGGTCACGTGACTTGCCCACAGTTACACAGCTAATCAGGAGGAGGGAAAGCACAGGAGAACTGTGTGGTTGCAAAGGGGACTTTAGAATCGGCATAATGGATTCTAAACACAAACACAAATCCACAATTCCTTATCAGAAATCACTTGGAGCCAGATGGAGTTCAGAATTCACAATTCGTGCAGAATTTAGAAAGGTAATAAAACATAGTTCCATGCCCTCTCTAACATTCTTTTTTTCTTTTTCCTTTGATTATGGGACAGCATCCCATCGTCAAACTAGAATTTCTGTAGCAAGAAACAAATGCTCACAGTAAGTAAAATAAATCAAGACTTTAAGTGAGTTTCCTTTAGCTGCGATCATGTTGACTGCCAGGTGAGCTCAGGTCTGGCCAGGCTCTGCCAACTCAATGAGTTATTTTAAAAGAAAAAAAAAAAAAAAACCCTTTCTGAAGCTTGTTCATCAGAAATACAAATGCAGGGTGGGGGACCTGTCCAGAAAAGCATGAACTGAGATCCAAGTGATCAAAGTAGTTTCGTAACACTAACTGGATATCTAGAATGTTGACCTTTGATCACCAGTAATTAGAAGGTACTGAAGACACTTGGGGACACCCGGGGGAGGCTTCTATTTCCATACAGGAAGATTATGACATGCCTGGTTGGTAATGCCTCAGCTGCAATGTTGAAAAGCTAGATTAATCAGAGCAACGAAATCACTCTGACCATAATGGCATAAGAAGGTCCCTATTATATTGTCACTCTGCATTTTCTTTTCTTCTTGTGGCTGGTATACAATCCGCTCTTTTTTTTAATCTTTATTGTTGAAAGTCTTACATATGTTCCCTTTTCCCCCCATTGACTTCTTCTAGCCCAACTCTGTCCCCTGCCCCAGGCCTTCACCATCCTATTGTCTGTGTCTATGGGTTATGCATACATAGATACAAGGTCTTTGGTTGATCTCTTCCTACCCACCCTCCCCCACTTTCCCTCTGAGATTCCGCAGTCTCTTCCATGCTTCTATGTCTCTGGATCTATTTTGTTCATCAATTTATTTTGTTCATTATATTCCACATATGAGTGAGATTATGTGATACTTGTCTTTCTCTGGCTTATTTTGCTTAGCATAATGGTCTCCAGGTCCCTCCATGCTGTCTCAAAGGGTAAGAGATCCCTCACCTGTCAGAATGGCTACCATCAACAAATCAACAAATGACAAGTGCTGAGGAGGATGTGGAGAAAGGGGAACTCTAGTACACTGATGGGAATGCAGACTGGTGCAGCTATTATAGAAAACGGTATGATGTTTCCTCAAAAAAAAAAAAAATATGGAACTGGCATTTGACCCAGTGATCCCACTTCTAGGAATATATCCTAAGAAACCCAAAACACCAATCAGAAAGAATGTATGCACCCCTATGTTCATAGCAGCGCAATTTGCAATAGCTAAGATCTGAAAACAGCCCAAGTGCCCATCAGTAGAAGACTGGGTAAAAAAGCTGTGGTACATCTACACCATGGAATACTATGCAGCAATCCACTCTTTAAATTAGAGCAGATCTGATCACCAGTTCATAGTGCTGGTGGTGCCCTGGAGTCCCCTGGATCGCACTCCTGAGATTATGACTCAATCACTAAGGGCTTAGCACAAGGGACAACTTGGTACTCGGAATTTTCAAAAGTTCCCCAGGACACTTTTATTATACAGACAGGTTTGAGAACCACCGGATTAAAATACACACTAAGGTGGGCTCCCTGTTTTGAAGAAAAGTTCAGGCGATGCTGTAAGCAAAGAGCTCTATCTCCCAAATAGCATCACCATTCACAACCCCAAACGAACTAATAACAGGTCTCCAAGTGATCCTGCTTAAGAAAAGATTCCTATTTATAAGTTTCGGGGAGTGCAAGAGGCAGGGTTAAAAGTTGCTAAATCTAACCACAAGGAGACAAACGCTGGCTCCAGCTCTGGTGGGGCTGCTCCAGAACCATCCCCAGATGCCGACCCCCACGCCTTGTGGGCTGTACCCAGAGCTCACTCTTTTGCTTATTTTTGGCCCCTTGCTTTTTTAAGGCACCCTGCAGTCAAGTGCTAGGTACAGGAAACTAAAGAGCTTTCTGGTAAATAATTTGGTTTTCTTTGTCAAGAAGAATAAATATATCTTACTTGCTCAATGTAAACAGCCTCTCACTCCTCAGAGGATCAAAATGAGGGGCTGAACTTTGTTGTGAAAAAAAAAAAAAGTCATTTGTAACTGTATTTTTCTAAAAGACAAAACATGGTCCCAACGTCCCAGGGAGTTAAACTAATATCCTGTGGCTGTTCAAATGGCACAAAGGGCAAAACTGCAAGGCCAGCTCGGATAAAACTAAGAAAATGACAGCCTACGGGACTTTTCTGCTCTTTTTTTTCCCTTTATGGCACAGCTTTAAAAGTTAAATCTTCCAAACAACTTAAAATTACATTCCTTGCCTCTTTAGACATGAAAGGGAGGTCTCTCATGTGAAGCCAAACGTTCTCTAACACTTCCACGGCACAGGCTTTGGTCACACCACAAGCAAAGCCAGTTAAAAGTCAGAAGCCAATCCTTCATTAAAAACAACAACAACACACACACAATTAAATTAACAGCCTTTCTTAAAGAGCACACAGTTTTAAAGCCCCTGCTCTGCTCCCAGTTTCAAATGAGAATTGTATTTACTGCCTTACAGTTTCTCTGACTAGATGTCAAATTAGCTGACTGAACTCTTGGGTCTCCCATTCATGTAAGAACCAGAACATATGATTCATTCCTTCCTGGAACTGTATATGACCATCATACTCACTTGGATTCCATAATATAATTCAAACCCTGCATACAATTTAGAATTAAACCAGCAAAGGGGATCCAGAAGTGGAACTGTGAGAAGACTATTTTTTGAACCTTTATTGACAGGATTGTGGATTAATTATGGAGGAAATAGGTTGATGAGGCATATTTTTCCCTATAGACTATTATCTACAGTCAGTTGCTAATCTGCAAGAAATAAATTTTCTATCTCCTTTATAGATATTTTCATCTTTATCAGCTTTTTTCCTACTTGGTTAAGACCTAAGAACAATGTCAAATACCTTCCTCTAAATCTTCGAGTGATGTTCTAAGAAAATAGCCAATAATAATGGCTAATATTTATTGAGCAATTATTATCCAACAGGCCCTGTTCTAAAGGAGCTATACACTGAGTGGCCAGATTATTATGACCACCCCATCGGTACTTCATTGGGCCACCTTTTGCCTTCGATACTGTGGCGATTCTTCTTGGCACTGACTCCACGAGATGTTGAAAGGTGATGCGAGGAATCTGACACCATGCCTGATGAATAGCACTGTCCAGTTCTGTGAGATTTGATGGTTGTGGAACCCGCTGCCTGATGGCTCTTTTAACTTCGTCCCACAAATGCTCAATTGGATTGAGATCTGGTGATTGTGGAGGCCACCTAAGCAAGGTAAAGTCTCCCTCGTGTTCTTGAAACCACTCCTGCACAATACCAGCACCGTGGCATGGCACATTGTCTGTTGGAAGAAGCCATCTCCATTGGGATACGCCATCAACATGATAGGATGAACTTGATCAGCAACGATACTTAGGTATGTTGTGCTATTCAGACGTTGTTCCACACGAATTAAAGGGCCCAAATCATGCCAGGAAAACATGCCCCAAACCATAACACTGCCCCCACCAGCTTGAAGGGCTGTACTCATGCATGTGGGGTGCATGCTTTCATGCTGTTTCCGCCAAATTCTCACTCTGCCATCTGCATGCTGCAACTGGAAACGTGATTCATCGGACCACATGACTTTTTTCCAATACTCGACTGTCCAATCCTTGTGTTCCTGTGCGAATTGGAGATGTTTTATCTTGGTAACTGCAGACAGCAAAGGTGTTCGAACAGGCCTTCGGCTTCCGTATCCCATACGATGCAGTGTACGGCTAATTTGCCTACAAACATCAGGTGGCATAATAATCTGGCCACTCGGTGTATATCATCTGAGATTAAGTAACATGCTCAATACACACTATGATTGAAGAGGCAGAAACAGAACTCCAAGCCAGGGCTTCTCACTTTCTAAGCATACGCCCTAAACCCTGCATTAGCGTACCTCAAGTATCACCTACCACTAACCTTCATCCTCTACAAGAGGGAGATGGAAAAGGATTTCTTTAAAGCTAAGAGTTATTCCAATCTGTGTGAAACTTTTAAAACAATAATGCAGACACAAAGCAGAAGGTAAGGGTAGGAAAGAAAAAATAGACACAAACTAGAAATTCATTTTCAAAACGCTTTAATAGTAATAAATTCCCCCTCATCCATAAGTCAAGTGTCTCAGTTTAATGTACTATTTCAAATCCAATGGCAGGTAACTAATCTGACCTTCAGCACAAAGTCACCTGTAATGCACCATAAGCTGACTGTGTTTCTCTCCGATGATCTAATGCTTTCTTAGAATATCCTTTGTAGGCAAATACTGCTCCCATTTCACAGAGGAGGAAACTAAAGGACTGAGGCGTTTAAAAAAAGAGAAAAGAGTATGATCAGAAAAAAGAGAGTAGCAGAAAAAAGATCCAAACATGTACTTTCTGACTCTAAATTGAATGATCAATGAAGCACAGAATTCAAACTGTTGACCCCTCCAAGAGGAGTGCAAGGACACATGGATGGGGTTCATTCAGCACTTCCACCCAGGCAACTCACCACTGGAAACCCAGGCAAGAAGGGGTTGAAGTCATGAGAGTACACGGGAAAGCTCAAGAAGTACGCAGAGTGAAATAAATGAAATGAGGAAGAGTGCAGCCCCAGAGCATACAAACACTTAGGGCGCACAGAAAAATACTAACCAAGGAGGCTGGAGGAGTGCAGTCAGAGGCAGACGGACACTGAGGAGGGTGGGATCACTACTGGGGGCTGGTGGCTTCCCAAGGCAACACGGGCCCTTACTTTTGATTCAACAGACACTGACTGCCTCCGAGCAAGGAGGCCTGGAACAGCATGTATGAGCTGGGCTTCTCAGATCATGAGAGCACTGCTGAACAGCAGGGCAGACGGGACAGAGGCTGGCAGGAGGCGGGTCACGAGGGCCTCATACGCTTAACTGTCAAATGCTGCCAAAGGGAAGGAAAAACGAATCAAATGCTACAGTGTAATCCAGCTCACAGCAGAAACAGGAAACACCTCTTGACCAACTGAGTACAGCTGACCCTTGAACAACATGGGTTTTATCTGTGTGGGCCCACCTACACACGGATTTTTCCCCAATAAATGTACAGTTGGTCCTCCATATCCCAGGGTTTGCCATCCAAGAATTCAACCAACTGCAAATAGAAAATGGTATTTTTTTAATTTCTTTTTAAAATATTATTTTTATTGATTTCAGAGAGGAAGGAAGAGGGAGAGAGAGAGAGAAACATCAATGATGAGAGAGAATCATTGATCGGCTGCCTCCTTCACACCCCTTACTGGGGATCGAGCCCGCAACCCAGGCATGTGCCCTTGACTGGAATTGAACCCTGGACCCTTCAGTCTGCAGGCCGACACTCTATCCACTTAGCCAAACCAACCAGGGCGAAAACAGTATTTTTGATCCACAGCTGGGAATCTGCATACACATTGTTCTATAATTTTTTATATAAGGGCCTGGAGCATCCATGGATTTTGGTATCTGTGGGGGTCCTGGAACCACTCCCCCAAGGACTCTGAGGGATAGGATGGTAATTAAGTTTGGGAGGAGTCACCTCTAGCCCCCAGTGTTCAAGGGTCAACTGAAACTGACTCATGCTAATAGTCTCCACCTTCACCTTATTCCATGATATCCCAAATGGTAATTTATTCAAAAGGCCACACAGTACTATGTATGCTAAGTCTAGCATATTATACATCATACTAGAGGCCCAGTGCACAGATTTGTGCACTGGTGGGGTCCCTCAGCCTGGTCTTTGGAGATCAGGCCAAAACCGGCTCTCTGACATACCCCAAGGGGTCCTGGATTACAAGAGGGCAAAGGCCAGGCTGAGGGACCCCACCATTGCATGACTGGGGCCAGGGAGGGACCACAGGAGGGCTCCAAGACATGTGCAGCCCGTCTTGCCCAGAACCCAGCAGCAAGCTAACCTACAGGTCGGAGTGTCTACCCCCTAGTGGTCAGTGCACATCATAGTGACTGGTCCAATGGTAGAATGTCTGACACTTAGCATATTAGGCTTTTATTATATAGGATTGTTTCATTTATATCCTAAAATAAGACACCAATTTTAACAATAATCAGATTCCATTAGCTCTCCCCACTAAATCAGTTCTCCCAGCCACTCCCACAGACAAATCACCCATTCAGTAATTAGCTTTTGAGCACTTGCTGTAGCCGAATATTATTCTACAGGGAAACATTCATGTCTGTGCTCCACAAGAGCCCTGTCAAATAGAATTATAATGTGAGCCACATATGGAATCAAGTTTTCTAGTGGTCACATTAAAAAGTAAAAGGAAGTGAAATTGATTTCAATAATAATATTTTAGATATGTTGCTTTAAGTATATCACATCAACATGTAACCAGTATAAAAGTTATTAATGAGACAATATTTTAAAAGATAAAATTAATGTTCCAAATCCTATCCAAGTTAGATGCCAAAGTTTCACCAGATACATTTGATTTATGTTTAGGTTTCATAAAATACACAGCTGAAAAGCAAATTCACATACCCTAAGCTCACATACCTACGTTGCTCAAGTATATGTGAAAGGTTTTCATTAAACTGAACGGAGTGATCTGTTTTTTAACTTAAATTCACTAAAGGGCTTCTCAGCATCTCCATGCTCCACGGCCCCATGTGGCCAGTGTTTCCAGAGTCGACAGCACAGCTCCAGAGCCACACTCACTCGCGAGAAAGCAGGCAGGAGTCTCTTCATGGATCAGGGAAACGTTGTTCTTAATGAAAGGCCCCAAGAGAAGTAATGAGGTCAGAATTCTTCAGAATCCCTCCAATAGAGATATCACTGTTAAATTAAAGCCATGACTATTCTATGCTTTCTCACTCGGGGGATAACTCAGTTCCTGGGGAGATAACTTGGTTTAGCAACTTAAGAGCAGCAGTTGAGAGCTGGGTGAAAGCTCAGGCCACAGGGCTTTGGGCAAGTAGGTTAACCTCTCTGAGCCTTGGGTTCCTCACTGGGAAAGCAGAATGATGATGATGATGATGATGATGATGATGATGATGATGATGATGATGATAGTGCCTACCCAATAAGGTTATTTTGAGGATTAAATGAACTGAAACCTGTACAGCTAGTGCCTGGCACACATTAAGAGCTCAATGAAAGAATGCTGTTGGCACCCTAGCCAGTGTTGCTCAGTGGTTAGATTGTCGGCCTGAGAACCAAAGGGTCAAGGGTTCGATTCCCAGTCAAGGGCACTTACCTGGGTTGCAGGTTTGATTACGAAGGCACATACGAAGGCAACCTATCGATGTGTTACTCTCACATGGATATTTCTCTCTCTCTCTCTCCCTCTTCTTCTCCCTCCCTGCATCCCTCCCTTCCACTCTCTCTGAAAAACAATGGAGAAAATGCTATTGGCTTACACAACCTCTCACCTCACCTGCTCCTAGAAGTAAAATGCTGCATGGCAAAACCCCACAGTGTGCACAGCTATGCTCATGCTGGAAAAACACCACAGCTAGCTCGCTCTGAAGCTGCCAAACAGAATCAACCCTGTACTGCTAACATCCTCCACGAGCAAAACAATGTATGTACAGACAGTTCTTTAAACACTGTAGTCTATCAAAACAGGTGCATGGGATGAAAACAGGCGCCACACAACACAGGCAGGAGCTGCTGGGAAAGCTCTGCCCACCTTCCCTCTGCAGAAAACAGGGAGGGAGGGAGGGAGGAGGCAGGAGAGTGGGAGAAGTGCCTCGCACTGAACAGGACAAACTGAACTCCGAGTGTGAGCACATATGGTATTTATTAAGTTTGAGGATTCTGGTTACATCTATTTTGAGATTTTTCTGCTTTATTTCAGTTTGCCAAAGGAATGACGATCCATCAAGAATTACTGATGAACAGGTTCAGCACGTAGAGAAACGTGCTGGCACTTCCAGGAAAAAGTGTGTGGGGGGCGGGGGGAGGGGAGGCGGGGAGGGGGACGTAACAAGCAAGGTCCATGATTCCACCTCTTGTTTGGGGGGGTGGGGGGAGGAAGAGCCAAATTCCCGGAGGGGAAAAAAAGGAGAACTGGGATTCTGCCCAGGCACTTGGCTTACTCAAGGGTTAAGGTAAG
Organism: Myotis daubentonii; assembly: GCF_963259705.1. NCBI lineage: Eukaryota > Metazoa > Chordata > Mammalia > Chiroptera > Vespertilionidae > Myotis > Myotis daubentonii. The sequence goes on from NC_081846.1 coordinate 62,067,565, forward strand.
GCAGTGTCAGTCCAGGGAAGAAATAAATACAGGGGCAAGGCCAAGAACACTATGGCTTCCCTCATTGTAGGCACAGTCCTGCCTCACTTGGCCCCTCTGGCTGTAAGGGAGGCTCCCCAGGCTGGAGGAGGCAGGGAGGAGGAAGAGGGAATAACCCTCCACAGTGTCAAAACTGCAGGAACACAACCTGTGCGGCCTGATACTCGGGAGGAGAAGCGACAGGCTCTGCGGCACCAACCAAACTCCACAGAAAGATGTGAGTACTACTGCGGCCCCCGCGTACAGTACTTTGGGGGAACTACAGATGCTGTTATGCTTCTTTAGATCAAGTTGAGAAAGAAAGACCTACTTTATAAAGTACAAAGAAGGAAGTCTGCAAGAATGTATAATGCTTTAGAGGTAATTCATTCAAGAATAACAGCTAGCCCTGGCCGGTGGCTCAGTTGGTTGGAGCATCATCCTGTACACCAAAAAGGTTGTCTGTTCAATACCCAATGGGGGTTGTATAGGAGGCAACCGATCGATGTTTTTCTTTCATCTCTCTCTCTCTCATCAATAAAAACATATCCTTAGGTGAGGATTTAAAAAAAAAAAAAAAGAATACTGTAGTTAGAGGACTGTCTGCACCACCACCTCCTCTCGCCCCTGCCCCTCAATACTAAGGAAAGCCCAGGGGTCTTCAGAGGGAGGAGGATAAAGGAGACCAAGTGTAAACAGAACGGCCTTGTACCATTTTTATTTCGCGAGGGAACTTCAGCTCCATACTTCTTCAGACCCAATTATTGACAAGACTTGTTCTGATTTTCAAATCCAATGTGACCCAAATTAAATCCACCATTAATCAGAGATACTGAGGTGGCCACTGGGGATAAGCAGGCAATAAGGGGTTAAGGGGGGAAAGAAAAGAATTCCAGATACTTCTTTAGAATCATTTCAGTCTAAGAAAACCACAGAGAGAAAATAAACTAAAGAAATAAAGTTTTACTAAGAAAAAAACGGTTTCTGCAAAGCGAAGACAGTTTGCAGGACGACGCTGAGTCACTCAGAGGCTGGTCCAGCCCTGGCACAGGGGGAGACACAGAGCAGCCAGGTGGAGGTGCCAAATGGCAGGCTTCAGCCAGAGCTCGCAAACTGCCAGGTGCCAGATCGTTCACCAGGCGTGTGCATTGCTCTTCTGACTCTCCCAACACTGTTCTCATTTGTCTCTTAGGGAACGAAGGCTCAGAAAGAAAGACCAAGGTCGTAGGACGAGTGAGGCTAGAACCAGGACACAAGGTTCTCAAATCCTTGTCCAATGCTTTTGTCCCACGTCGCCAAGTTGCTTCTTGAAAGTAACAAACCACAATTCTCTGTTTAGCCACCTTTCCAGCCATCATTCTGGTGCCTGTCACAGGCTCTCATCTCTACCATAAATGGACGCCTTCATTAAGGATATTCTCACTATTATACCTGCGTGTCCCCGGAGCAGAAAAGAAATTCTAGGGAACCCTTTTCCTTTGCTCTATGTACAAAGCCACCGGTGTCCTGGGGCCAGTGCACTACGATAGTGCGTTGAATCATTCTCCCATCAAAGAAACTCAACCTCCCTAAGGGAAAGCATGTGCCTCCAACCGACAGTGTTGAGCATTCTGTTCCCTACTCATGAAACTATTTGAGCAGAGAGAGGATAGATCCATTGTCACAATCTGGAATAATTACTGGGGTTTTAAGTGAAACATGTCCTTAAAGAAAAAGGAGCAAAGACAGGCAAAAGAGAGCAACAGCACTGTACTTGGACTCATATCCAACAGTCTTGTTCAGGGTACTAGCAGAGCCACGTCTCTCTGACCTCTATGGATTACTTCCATACTATGCCTGCATCCCACTTTAAGCACTTTGTCCATGTAGCCCACTGATCTGGAACATCCCAGCGGTATTTCCAAACCTGTCTAGTTCAGCCTTCCTCCTCTCGGGCTCCTTTGTACTGCCTGCCACATAGGAAATAATACTAAGGTCTCCCTCTACTCTTGTGGTGTATTCTCCAAAATACCAAGTTATTTCACACCTCAGTGCCTCTGTACATGATGTTCTTGCCTCCAAAAATGCCCAGTTCCATTAGTCTGAGAAGAAACCTTCTCAAAACTCAGCTCGGCAGCCCCTCTGTGAAGTTAACCTGACTTCCCTGGCAGTTTATCACTAGCTCTGGGCTGTGAGCCCTCACTGTTCCTTGTTCATGCTTCTATGGCAATACTGATCAAACTGTATTATTAAGTCATGGATGAGTTCTCTACTAAGCTGTAAACCAAAACAGGGTAGCACCTCTTAATATTTGAAAACACACATTTTTATTTTTAAAGAAGATTTTTAATTGATTTTTTTAAGAGAGAGAGAGAGAAAAAGGGGAGGGAGAGATAAACACATCGATTGGCTGACTCCTATGCTGGGGATGGAACCCAAAACCCAGGCATGTGCCCTGACTGGGAATCAAACCGGCAACCCCTTCAGTGCACAGAACGATGCCCAACCAACTAAGCCACACCAGCCGAGGCACCCGTGGCTATTTTTAAATCTTTGTACATCTTGTGCCTAGCAGAGAGGAGCTAGATACATGTCTAGCAAATATTGTAAGGTCATCTTCCCAATTCGATAATCTTCCCGAGGCCAGTGATAAGAGCAATTTTTTTTCCATTTCCCACAGAACTAAGCACAAATGTCAAAGGCATAAACAGCAACTGCATGCACACAGTAGCTTTACTTCTCTAAGAAATAGGACAGGCATTCCCAGAGAGGCCCTAGGGGAAATGCTTTCAACTTCATCGAACTAGAGGATTTAGCGTCTGAACCTCCTCCTCATGGACTGATGTTTCCACTTCACTTGTACTAACTCATTTTACACTCAATCAAGTCCACACTAAGATCCAAGGTTATCCTCCCGGGGCCAGAACGGCGAGATGGAAATTATAAAAGCTCATCAACAGACAAATGCCAGGAGGAACCTTCAAGAAAGTGGATTCTGCTCCCTTTCCCCCCAAACAATTTCACGGGAGTGGACAAAGTTCAGTTCATCAAGATGTATTCCCAAGAAGCGACAGAAAACGAGAACTATCACACCCGGTGAGGGAGCCAAACAAGACATGTCTGCATCGAGCTTTTAGAAAAAATGATAAAGCTAGAAGAACAACATGTTTAAAGCTAGCCTACAAGGTAAGAATAGCAAAAGGATCCACATTCTATGTGTTGCCACTTACACAGAAAAGCAAAAGAGAGGGGGTGGGTGGGGATGGGAATATATATTTGAACTTTAATCATTACCTATTCTAGGTTTAAAATACTTTTCTCCAAGGGGGAGGAGGAACCAGGTAAAATTGAAACCAACATTCAATTAGTTATTAACTAATTGGATTAAAATTAAATGCTAAATGAGTAGTACTGGGATCTCTTGGATCCCTATTAGAAAAAGCTGGGGCGGGGCGGTGGTGGTGGTGGTGGAATGCTGTCTGAAACCTGCCTTTGCATAGCAAGCTCACTGTTCTTAAAGATTGAGCCATATGAATAGCAATATTTTCTAAAGAAGCTTTTATTTACATTTTACCTGAGATTGAGAAACTATCCACTCTCTGTTATAAGTCTAAGTCGGGGAACTTCAAAGTCACTGTTGAATCTTGCCGTCTCTTGGTACCACTAATATAGAATGCCATAAGCAACCCACTGAAAACGAACTGTACTCAGGCCACAGGGTATAATTTAGTTTTATAAGTGACAATGGGCATTGGAGCAAATCAACCTTGATTCTAATCGCATCTCTAGCTCTCATAAAATGTGTGACCTTGGCCAAGTTATTAAACCTCAATTTCTTCAACTGTAAGATGGGCCCTATCTCCCAAGGCTTATATGAGGGTTGAGTTAATTCATGTCTGACACACAAAAATAGTGCTCTTCATTTTATTATTTAAAGAGAGTGGAGGGGAAAGCGTTTTGCTTTCATAGGTATTTTAAGAACAATTTGCAGAAGTATAAAAGGCCTTTAATCCAGGGCAACAACTCTTTTTTCACAGCAATCCTCTAAATCAGTGGTTCTCAACCTTCTGGCCCTTTAAATACAGTTCCTCATGTTGTGACCCAACCATAAAATTATTTTCATTGCTACTTCATAACTGTAATGTTGCTACTGTTATGAATCGTAATGTAAATATCCGATATGCAGGATGGTCTTAGGCGACCCCTATGAAAGGGTCATTCGACTGCCAAAGGGGTCGCGACCCACAGGCTGAGAACCGCTGCTCTAAGTTATGGAACAGGCAGGTTCGATCATTCCTGCTCTCATAACTAGACATCTGATGCACCAACTGGCTAACGGGCTGGCTCAAGGTCACCAAGCTCATGTTGTACCAGGAAAAGAGCAGAGATCTCCCAACACCCAGCACAGTGCTCTCTAGAGGATCGTGAATCTGTTGCACTACAAACATTCAAATGTTAATGAGAGTTTCTCCCTAAATATCAAAAGAAACATTCTTTACCAATCTAAGCACAATGGCTCTATTATGAGAAGGAAAACAAGCCACGGATTTGGAGGCAGCTATACTAGTATACTCTATATTGCTCTGCTCATGTGGTGGCAGAAACACAAGATTCAGGTACAAGATATGACTCCATCACCCTCAGCTATGTGACCTTCAGCAAGTAAACTAACCTTTGAGTCTCTATCTTTTCATTAGCCAGATGGGAATCATTTCTGCTCCACCTAATGCACAGGGCTTCATATGATCAAATAAGAGTATATATTCAATAGTCTCAGAAACCAGGTGCTATTTGGTTCCTCCTTTAGTTATACTTGTTTCTAGCAAACTTATGCAGGCTATGCATAACGAGAATTTATAATAGATCTGTTCCCAAATTTGCTACACATCAGAGTCATCTAGGGAGCTTTGGAAACTCCTAATGACTAGGTCACCCACACCAATGAAATCAGTATATCCGGGGCTGGCAGCTGAGTACAGAGGAAGAACCACTGATTAGCTGCCTCCTGCACGCCCCCTACTGGGGATCGAGCCCACAACCCAGGCATGTGCCCTTGACCGAATTGAACATGGGATCCTTCAGTCCAAAGGCTGACGTTCTATCCACTGAGCCAAACCAGCTAGAGCTGAGTACAGGTCTTTTTTTTTTTTATTTAAGATCTTCTGGAGCCCTGGCTGGTGTGGCTCAGTTGGATGAGTGTTGTCCTATGCACTGAGAGGTCACTGGCTCAATTCCCAGTAAATCACACACCAGATTCTCAAGACTCGGTATTCTTAAAAGAAGGAAAAAATGTCTCACTAGTGATTTTTATAGTGATTACATGTTGAAATAATATTTTTGCTATCTTGAATTAAATAAAATATATTATTAAAATAATATCACCTATCTTTTTTATGTTTTAATGTGGCTACTGGGAAATTTAAAGTTAGTTATGTGGTTCACATAATATTTCTATTACACAGCTCTATTCTAAATTATCAATTCTTTGAAGACAAGGATTATATTACTCTTCTCTTCTCCTCCTCTACAAAGAGTGCCATTGTGAGCAGGAAAGACATTAAACAAATATTGCCTCAATTTAATTCAATACTAGGCCAAAATACCTTGATCACTCCTAAGTTTGGTTACACTGGAGTGAATTTTAACTATGAGTGTAGGACAAATTGCGAAGTTCCATCCAGAAGAAATAACGTATGTGGAACAACTCGAGTAGTAACTTCCTTTAGCCTTTCATTTCATTTTATTGGGCAAGAAATTGTAGATATAATGGCTGCTTTAAAAAAATATCTAAGTGTCTGAAACCAAATAACTACATTAATTTTCAATATCTTAATTTAGCTCTGCAAGCATACAGCATTGTATTCTTTGCCCATATTGGTCCTACTTGGCTTAGTTCAATCAGAATCAGATGTCATCATAGAGCCTTACTACCAACTAAAGATACCATGACTACCAGGTATGCAAATGACCCGCTTAAAAAAAAAAGAATGAATGTTCACAACTTACTCAATTTATAAAATATTTTTATTTAACAGGCACATAAAGAACTAGCTTAAATTGACTCAAAGACTATAATAAAGTTCCCAGCACAATTTATCTTATAATAACTCTCTTTCAAGAAAAGACAGTAATATATTTATTTTAAAAAAGTGCCTATGCTTTGTTTGGTGACTAGAGAATCAGAAGGAAATTTTGGTGATTTCCAGTTCAAGAGTATCTGTCACCATTCTGACAGCTTCCAGTTCACAAAAACATTGGTTCTTTTTAATACCTTCTCTTCTGACTCAGGTTAAATTCCTTTAATTACTTACAACAGGCAGAACTCTATTATACTAGAATTCTAAAATAGCTAGTTAAAGCTCTTTTGTAAAAATTGTTGTCTTCCTTTCCTGCCATAAAGTTGACGGAATAGCTAATGAAAAGTAGACGACTGAATGAAGTAAAAAATATTTTGCTTAATTAGCCTATTAATAGTTTCATTTTGTGCTAGAACAGCGGTTCTCAACCTGTGGATCGAGACCCCTTTGGGGGTCGAAGGACCCTTTCACAGGGGTCGCCTAAGACCATCGGAAAACACATATATAATTACATATTGTTTTTGTGATTAATCACTAGCTTTAATTATGTTCAATTTGTAACAATGAAAATACATCCTGCATATCAGATATTTACATTACGATTCATAACAGTAGCAAAATTACAGTTATGAAGTAGCAACAAAAATAATTTTATGGTTGGGGGTCACCACAACATGAGGAACTATATTGAAGGGTCGAGGCATTAGGAAGGTTGAGAACCACTGTGCTAGAAGTTCCCCCCAAATCATAAAACAAATCCAATCATTTGAACTTAAACTCTCCAGGGGGGTCTAGGAAATACTTTACAATAACAAAGACTCCATTCCAATCTTAACAAAAGCAGAAATCAAAATCATGGCATATTCATGAAAGGCCTCATTCCAAAAATGCTTGGTTCGGTGGGAATTCAGATTTTTTGGTATTCTTTTCATTCTAGTCATGAAGAATAAAGAGTTATCAAAATGAGCCCTGAAAGTATAGGGTTCCCTCTGCACGTCCCCAAGAATTAGCCATCTTCCCTTTTTCAAAACTTTTCCGCAACAGAATTCCTGCTTTTGATATTTCATATTAGATCCCTGAAACACAGAAAAGTTAAATAAAAAAGTAAATCTATAGGCATGGTAATTTTGCCACCCAATAGGCTATTTCCAAATCTCAACTGTACCATTTGTCTCAGCCACTTTCACTGACTGCAGAGACCAGCTCTTTGTCCATCTTTGAATTTTTACAAGTCAACAGTTGACTCCAAAAAGGTGGTGCATAGGATGAAGGTAGGAAGAGACGGCAGGTGTTGAGTTAGTTTGGGGGATGTGAATCAAGCCCCAGAACATGGTGTTGCTGCAGTCGGAGCTCTCCAAAACCCTGCTTCTGGGTAGAGGAGGGACTGAGCTGAACATTTCTATCCCTGCCACTGGCTGCCAGACACTCATTGAAGTGGACGATGAATACAAACTCTGTAACTTTTATGAGACGTGTATGGCCATAGAGGATGCCGCTGACGCTCTGAATGAAGAATGGAAAGGTTATGTGGTTCGAATCAGTAGTGGGAACGAAAAACAAGGCTTCCCCACGAAGCAGGGTGTCTGGACGCATGCCGAGTCCCCCTATGGCTGAGTGAAAGGCACTCCTATTACAGACCACGGAGAACTGGAGAGAAAGCACAAGTCTGTTCAGAGTGGCATAGTGAATGCCACTCTCAGTGTTCTCAGCTTGGTCATTGTAATAAAAAAGGAGAGAAGATATTCCTGGTCTCACAGATACCACTGTGCCTCATCGCCTGGGGCCCAAAGAGCCAGAAGAACTTTTCAATATCTCTGAAGAAGATGATGCCCGCCCATATGTTGTGAGAAAGCCTCTAAACAAAGGAGGTAAGAAACTAGGATGAAAGCACCCAAGATTCCACGTGCCCTGCAATACAAACGCCGGCACATTGCTCTGAAGAAACAACGTACTGAGAAAAATAAGGAAGAGGCCGCAGAATATGCTAAACTTTGGGCCAAGGGAATGAAGGAGGCCAAAGAAAAACACCAGGAACAGATAGCCGAGAGACGCAGACTGTCCTCTCTGAGAGCTTCTACCTCTACATCTGAGTCCAGTCAAAAATGAGATTTTGTAAGAATAACAAATAAAGGAGAACAAACATCAAAAACAAAACAAAAAGGTGGTGCACGGTGTGGTGCCCTTAACTCTGTTACACACTTCCCACAAGCCACTTCCTCTCTAGATGAAAACTCATCTGCAGAAAACTGGTATTCACTTAGCAAAAATACAAGTCTTCACGTATAAGGACAGCATAATGTTTCTCACTATGAAAGGGTGGATCACTCATTCCCCACCAAGGAGCTTCCAGCACATGCTGCCTGTGAGGCGCTTGTATCAGCAGCATCCACAGTCTGTTAAAAAGCCTAACTCCTGGTCCCATCCAAGGCCATTCAACGAATCTCTCTGAGGGTGAATCCCAGGACTCTGCCATTTAACAAGCGCCTTAGGGTGACTAGTCTAGACAGAAATATCCACTACGTCACCTAAAAGTTAAATAACCGTAGTAGACAATTATGATAAACTAAATGTGAAGTCAAGATCTCACAGGAAGGATGGGCAGAGTCAGGGAAGAGGGTGTTCTGGTTTGGCTGGAACAACCCAGGCAAAGGCGTCCAGTCAGGAATGTGCAGGACAGAACAGGGGACAGAGGGCAATGGCAAGTAAACACATCCAAGCAGAACACAAAGTTCTAGTTCAAGACCAGGATAAGAAGGGATGACTGGGGACCCTCCTGTGGACTGACCTGAGGGCCTGGGCAGGGAATATTTCTGAGTCAAGGAAGAACGTGTCCAACACAGCTGTCTAGCAATTACGGCAACGGTACAAAACAGTGAGAGAAAATTAACCTGGAAGCCCACACACCGGGGTTAGAGAACCACAGACGGAGCAGAAAGAACAGAGCCCTCCTCTTCTGGCAGACAAAGATGTCTACATCCTACTCCCCAGAACCCGTGAATATGTTACCTTAGGTGGCAAAACAGATGTCACAGATAGGATTAAAGTTAAGGACGCTGAGATGGGGGCATTATCCTGGCTTGTCTGGATGGGCCCCAACAAAGTATATGAGTCCTCAAAGGGGGAGAACTTTTCAAGGCTGTGGACAGAGAACCAGAGAAATGACATTCCTTACTGTGACTATGGAGGAACAGGGCCATGAGACAAGGACTGTGGGCAACCTGAAATGGCAAGGAAACACTCTCTCTCCTAGGGCCTCCAGCAGGAAGGGCACCTTGATGCTAGTAGCCCCGTGAGATTCACGTCAGACTTCTGACCTACGTGGCATAAGGACGCCTGACCCTGTAGACAGTTTTCATAAAGTGTCCACTTGAACCACACGGATGACATGTGGAGAAAGATCTCAAATGCTCCTGGAGACTAACAGTTTTACAGCTTCTTTTATGCATTTGAAATTAAGGAGATACTGTAAGGAAGATTACACGGAGGTGGGAGGAACCAAGGCAGGGACTGGATTACAGGATAGTTAACAAAACGATGTGCTCTCTGAGGATTAACACCCCCGTTGGAGGGGTATGACTTCTAGTATTTCAAAGGGGTGTTAAACTAGATGCACAAGAACGATGAACAGGGCTGGTTTAAAACCTTTCACTAAAGAAGTTATAGGCCTGGGGCACGACTATTCGCGTGACCTGCCCAGTTAGGAATTTACGACCAGATCACCTTGTGAGGCTACTTTCCGAAGGATCCCATTTTCATCCACATACAGAACCAGAAGATAATAAATGTGTGTTTTAAGCCACTGAGTTTGTGGCAATTAGTTACAGTAGCAACAGAAACCTAATACATCTTTTGACCCTTTTTTCTTACCAAAGCTTTCTCTGCTTTATAACCATCCTTTCAGTCATACCTCCAAACACCACAAAGAATTATAGATATATCTTTTGAGTTGAATACAAACCCCGGCTCATTAATAAATGAACAAACACGTATCACCTGCCTTAGAGATTTAACTGCACAGGTGTGGAGAGGGCAGTGAGGCAGCAGTCTGGCTGGTGTGCCTCCATCCCACATCAGCTTCGCAGATTTCTCCCCCAGCGTCTCTTATCTCCAGGAACAATGGGAAGTCTTGGAGAAAACCCATATCCTGAGGATGAGAAAGGGTTCTACTAACAGTAACCTCACAGGGTGATCTGATCATGAATTCCTAAGTGGACAGGTCATGGAGGATAGCCACGCCCCAGGCATGAAACTTCTTAGTAAAAGGCTTCTCTTTGCCTTAAGCAAGTTCTGTACCTTGTTTCTGTACATCTAGGTTAACACATCTTTGAAACGCCTCTTTTCAGAGCCCTCCTTCTAAAGCATGACCACCCTCAAGAGAGGGTATTAGCTATCCTGTAATCCTTGCTCTCTCCTACCTTCAAGTTCTCTTCCTTAGTTACCTCAATTCCAAATGCAAAAAAGAAGTTGCAAACTGTCATTTCTCTGAAGCATTTTTCTCAGTCTGTTGATATCCTGCTTCCAGGCCTATCCTTTGTTTGATTCAAATAAGTTATTATAAAAATTCTCTAAAGATTTAGATAATTACTACAATTAAGTCATCTAAAAGCTATCTGTTTATGTTTGTTACCCCATTTGATCATGAGCTCCATGAAGAACTGTGCTGTATTCACCTTTATTTTGCTGGATCCTAATACAGTGCTGTGCCTATAGTAGATGCTCAATAAACAAATGACCAAGCAAGTCTTAATTTCTCAAAGCTTCCGACTCTGACACCTTCACTTCTTGCCCACAACTCTCCTAATTTATTTCCAGATATTTACCAGGCTACAGTTAACATCCACTTTCATTCTTTAGGCACTAAAAACTAGCCATTATCAATAGCCAAATATGGGAGCAAGTACACAGTGTCACTCAAAAATAGTTTCATAATGAAACTACCATCCAAACTACCAGCAAATGTTTCAAAATACACTTCTTTCTAAATACAAATGCTTTGTAACAGGAGTAAACTGAAGGGCATAGTATAAATGAGTCTTGACATCCCATTCTCCAGAATCCAGTTTATAGACAGAGTATTAAATACAACATCCCGGTACTCTTCTTACTTCTGACTCACTGACAAGGTAAATTACGAGATCGAGGCACTCATTTATTTAACTTCTTCAAACCTTATTTATCAAATCTATGATTCTAGGAAAGGAGATGAACCAAGTCCTTCTCTAACTATTCAGAGGATAGTTGGTAGGAAAATTTGATTAAAATAGGAGTGTGTCGAAGAAACAAAGATCTAAAGGGAACTTAACGAAGGACAAAAGGTCTGGCTCTAAGGCTCATCTCCCTTCTGCGTTTATCGAATGTGTTGCCTGCACATTCAAATGCATTCATCAAGCCACTCTGGGCATCATCCAGTGAAGGAAAACATGACAGGAACTACAAGCCTCAGTAGCCCCATTTCAACGAGGGCCCCGGCCCAGCGCCTTCTTCAGAACATCAGCCTCATTTCAAACAGAAGCGTCCCTCTCTCCTGCATGCGTGCTGGCAGGTTCCTCCGGCCTCTTCACCAGCTTGCCCTCATTCTCTATGATTTATTTGTTTTGTTAACACCATCCCTTTCCTTAAAAGGACTTCATCTGATTTCATTCCATTTCCTTATTTATTTGCTTTCTCTCCCAGAGGCCTTGTTTCTCTTGCCTTTTAAGTAGCCACCCTCCACCCCCACCCCTTTTAAGTGCACTTTCCCGGCTGCTTCATTCTTTTCTGTTCTGTCTGCCTTCTGGTGCTGGGTTTCCCCTGCCCTCCCTTGCTGACCTCCCTTCGGGCTGTCCATACAGAAGGACAGTCGCCTTCGGCTCCAGGGCTCCTGCCTGAAGAGAAAGCCTTTGAGGTGGGCTTTGGATACTACCAGGCCTCCCAGGTGCAGCAGCTTCTCCCTGTCTTCGGACTTCCCACAGAGGCCAGGGATCCTCTCAATGACACCTCTACTTCAAAGGCAGCTACCTGGATAGGGCTTTCCTGCCCCAGGCAGCAGGGATACAAGCTTCTGCTCAGCATGTGGGCCTCCCCCAGGGTCACTGCCCCCTCTTTCTCTGATTACTCAATGGCATTAACAGCCACCCTAGGTCCCTTCTTCACGCGTGTTGATTAAAGTTCCAATCATTCAATGGCCCTTGAAGACACAGAGCCAGAGCTCAATGAAGAGCGCCTGGGATCGCCTTAATGCTCACATTCTTTCGCAGCAAGTCATCAATGAACAAATATGTATGGATGGCGGCCGGCCGGAATAAGACCAAGTTTATACCCTGACATGGGCTCAGAAAACACCTTAGGCCAAAGACAAGCTGTTTCTGTGCCTCTCGCACTCTATTTGCTGCCTGTGATCCCGCAGGATTTCAACAGTTCTTTTTCAAGTGAAACATTACACCCACCCAAAGAGATATCTTCACCTTGATGTGTGAGGATTTTTATGGAGGTGTTTCCAAGAACTAGTGATAACCTACGGGCTTAAATTTAATACAAGACCAGAAAGATTAGGAGAATAATGAAAACTAGCTTTCTTTATCAGTTTATTGCATATCCTTTTCTCAACTGCAAAGAAAAAAATCCGACCCCAATATTAACTTTCATTTCCTGCCATACAGTATCTGGGCTATGGAAGCTTTCTGAAGTATTTCGCATTGCATTGTCCTCATTTTTCACGTGTTGGAAACCTCGGCCTTGGCTACATGAGAGCACATTTGGGACATGCATATTTCCCAATTAGGCTCCAAGGCCTTGTCTTTCCGTTACAAAGAATCCCCCTTTTCACTTTCTGCTCATCGGGGCTCCCCAGCAAGGGATGGAGGAGCAGATCAGGCAAACGAATCCGCAACCCAAACAGATAGTTCAGATCTCTAACCTGCTGCACTCCAAACTCACCCAGCCAACCTCCAAGGGCAGCTGCTAAGCCAGAGCAAAACCAGAAGTTGAATCTTAACTCCTTTCGTTTGTTTCTCCCTCTAACAAAGAGGCTAATAAGCAGTGAAACAGCCAGAAGGCTGGGCAGCAGGGGAGGAAAAGAACAAAAGCAAGCATCCTGCCAGTCCACAAACTGGACGGGCCCCTCCCCTAACACCCCGGCTGAGGATTCCACACATCTCTCCCCACCAAGTATTAATTCATAAGCACTCAATCAGGCCCAATAATCCACATTTCACGTGCAAAGCAAAAAGCTCCCTTTGAACATACATATATGAGGGTACTGCTTAGCAGCCCGCTCCTAATTAAGGGCTCTGTTCATAATCACGCAGGGCCAGTCAGGCCCCAGAACCCACTCCTGACCTTTCACTCCGCCGTATTTCCTTTCTAATCCTGCACCACACTGAGTCTAAACTCTGGTTTACATTTGGACAGAGAAGCTGAGGACCAAACCCTGCTGCGTCCATGGCTGAGATTAGCCACTAATTGCATCTCACCTGGCACAACACCCCTCCCTCTCCTTTGGGCCTGGACAAAAGTTTGCAAAGAACGCCCTGCACCCGCGCAGACCTGCCTCTGCAGCTGAAATCGTTGCTCAGTTATTTCGCCCACATACTTAACTGTGTGTGCGTGTGCGTGTGCGTGTGCGAGAGAGAGAGAGAGAGAGAGAGAGAGAGAGAGAGAGAGAGAGAACATTCTGCAGGCCCATGCGGGAAAGATCTGAGCAGTCGCATTTGTCCCATTACAAAAGTGTTTTTTAAAACTTTCTTTCTGTGTGTGTGCGAATTCCTACCAACCCACATTTATTTGTCTTTGTAAAGAAGTGTTTGCCCCATCAACCCACTGCGCAATGGTTTCTGCCCACAGAAATAGGTGGCAGCCCTGCGTAGTCCTCCCAATGGTAACTCTCCAGGGCCAAACTTATGCGTGAGGAGAGACACAGGCAAGCTTTGTTCTAAATGCTACCAAGGGCAGGAGGCGGGACACTGGGCCTAGAGACTGCCTCCTGCCCCGCATTTCTGTTGTTGTTTCTGAGTTAAATGACTCACAGTCCTGAACATCTGATACCGAGTCAGAGATTTTTCTTCAGAATCTGACCTACAAGTACCCCAACTGTCCCTCAGGTTGTGGAGAGGAAAGGAGATTCTAACACCCCAAGTGACCAAACCAATAAACGTATTCATCGAGACGTGAACAGTGAAGGGGATAGGGCAGCCATACAATTGGGTCACGGTGACTGTGGGCTCTGTCTTGACTTCAGAAATTAAATGTGTGAATGAATGAATGAATGAATGGCTGCAAAAACCTCAGATCCAGGTTGGGGAAGACACTGGCCAGAGATATTTTGGGTTTTGGAGGAGATGGCCTGCTGCCCTTCTTTCCTGGACTTTGTGGTCCAGTCCCTCCTGCTCCCTCTTCTCCCAACTGGCCCCACACAAGCCTGGGCTTCACAATAATGTGAGGGCACATTCAGCCCCAAATTGAAAGTTTGGCCTGTTAGAAAGAAGTTGTCTGGCCCTCACCAGTTTGGCTCAGTGGATAGAACGTCAGCCTGCAGACCAAAGGGTCCCGGGCTCCATTCCAGTCAAGGGCACATGCCTGGGTTGCAGGCTCCTCCCCAGCCCAGGCCCTGGTTGGGGCACATGCAAGTGACAACCAATCTATGTGTTTCTCTCACATTGATGCTTCTCTCTGTCTTTCCGTCTCTCTTCCGCTCTCTCTGAAAATCAGTGGAAAAATATCCTCAGGTAAGGATTAACAACAAATAAATAAAAATAAAATACAGACTTTTTTTTTGTGTCTGAGGTCTTCCTTCTGCCAGACAAGTCTTTAAAAGCCACCTAATTATGTTAACGCATTGAGTTTGTTCTGCAAGTTTAGTGTTTTAAAGTAGAGACTTTGGAACAAGTTGGCTGAGGTCAGAATCCTGGCTCGCCGCTTGTTAACTACATAAACTTTGGGCAAGATAGTTAACTTCTGTGCCTTAGTCTCCTCACCCATCAAATGGTGCTAAATAGCACCTACATCAATTAGGTAGAGATTAAATAAACTAATATGCAGAAACGCCCTAGAACAATAAGCACTCAATAAACAAGAGCCAGGAACTGAAGGACTGTGAGAGATTTGAACATAAACACATATCCAATGTATCCTGGAACAATATTGTGGACGAAAGGGGCCACATGCTGATCTGACTAGCTCAGGGAAGGCCTGCGTGGCAGTCTTGCAAACTCAAAGACCTAAAGTAACCACAAAGGATGGTCTGAAATTAAACTTTAACTAAAAGCAGTTATGGTGGATAGTCACCTCCTAGGCTGGTATCTTCCCTGACAAGGTCAACCTTTACCTTAAGTGAGCCTATCTGTCTTTTTGCATCTATGAAAACATATCCTTGAAATGTCAGGGTAACTTACATCTTCCCTTTTTTCCCAGACCCCTTAGGCCACAACCAAATGCCCTGGGCATCAGGACAGGAGACCATAAATCCCTTCATTGTTATTGTTACCGTGTTAATTGTTGACTGTTAACTATCCTGCACCCACATAAGTGTCTATCATTTTATCCAATCTCAGAGGTCCCCCAACCCCTTTGCTTTCTCCCGCCTCGCTAATCTATCACCAATAGATTTCATGTAACCCACCTACATCCCCTTTTGATTGCAATGTATAAAAATAGATGAAAAAAACCACCATTCTCTGGAGCACTAGCCCAATCTGTTGAGATTTTTGCTTCCCAGCAATTGTCAACAGTTTGGCTCAAAAAAACTCACAAAAATTCTTTACAGGTTTGAATGTTTTTACATTACCAATATAAAAAGTCTTTTAAAAAAATGCCAAAAGTTCAAAGTTAGCGCCACAACCGAATCTAGGGGAAGATGTAGCATTTTAACAGTTACCTGATCCCAGGGTTTTCAAACTTTTCATTTTTAGGTGCTGGAACATTTTGTTCAACAAAATCTTACTCCAAGTTCCAAAGGCAGAACAAAGTGGTGCTATTCCAACTGAGGCTGAGGACGGGGTGGGCGGAGGAGACCTGGGGACCCAGTGACACCACCACCTTGGAAAACCATCACAGGCAATGGACACGCAGAGCAGGGACCAAATCTCATGATCTTGTCCTGCTTTTGAGAGGACAACAGTCAATGTTTTTAAAGGATGGAGTAGAGAGGTAAGAGGCTGCAGAGAGGATGGCCGTGAGAGTTTGTGGGAGCTTGCGCAAGGGACAGTGAAATTCGGCAGACGAGTCTGAGACAGAAGTTAGGCAACAAAGGAGACAGGGCTGACTTACTCAGAAGGAGGGAGACAGAAGAGGGGGTGCACAGAGCTGAAGATGACTGCTTTCTGGCCTCTAACTATACAGACACGGCTGGTATGTGTGTGCTTGGGGTATTATGGATAATGGATATCGACAAACCTTTTTTTTTTTTTTCAAGGAAAAGTATTAGGTGAATAGGTTTTTGAATACTTAATCTAGTTAAAAGCAGAAAAGATTGTTTATGTTTATCCTTAACTATAACACCAAAATATATTACTAACCTAGTACTTTAAGGTACTGCTACATCAATTCTCACTGTAGAATATCAAAAAGTAAAATAACTTAAATTATCCATTATTCAAAAGTAAAAACTTATAGTCTCTAAATTCTTTCAGCTTTTCTTACATCTTGTCGCTTTCTTATTAATGTAAAGCAAAGAAAAATACATGAAATGTATATCATTTTTCATAGTCTATGTGTCTAATTATTTTGTTAATGCAAATGTTAAAATCAGTTTTTATTCCCAGAGGACTCAGTGCTTATAACTCCCCATTGGGTACTTTTTTTTTAAAATATATTTTATTGATTTTTTACAGACAGGAAGAGAGAGGGATAGAGAGTTAGAAACATCGATGAGAAACATCCATCAGCTGCCTCCTGCATACCCCACACTGGGGATGTGCCTGCAACCAAGGTACATGGCCTTGACTGGAATCGAACCCGGGACCCTTGAGTCCGCAGGCTGATGCTCTATCCACTGAGCCAAACCGGTCAGGGCCCCATTGGGTACTTTTCAAGAATTAGATTATTTCTATAAGAAAACTGAGAGCCATAGCTACGGAGGCCTTCAGAGTGGAGGAAAAGCCCAGAAGTGGCAATGGGTAGAGCTGGAATAGGGTATGGCTCATCCTTGCAATCTGTTTCAGAATGCAATCTGGTTTAGAATGGAATTGGATAAAAGGTGGTGGTAATTCACTAGACCACTCTAGGAATATGTAGGAATTTTATGTGGTCTGTCAAACATCTGACCAGGTTAATGTTTCAGCAAATAGCTTTAACACCATATCAGAGAAACTTCTTCTATAAGCAGATTTCATCTTAAAACCCTTCGGATTTTTAACGACTGTCTTTATTGTAAAAAGCCACACCTCTTATACATACATCTGTTTGCACTAGGAGACTAAGCAATGAAAACAAAACCTGGATAGGAATACTTAGTCTGTTCAACCCCAAAGTCCCGCTCAAATGGTATGGACCTAAATGAAAGGTTCTCCCTTCTCTAGCAGCAGGTAATTTAAAATAAATGTCTGAAAGAGGCATTTACTGTGAAAACCTTAACCACTCCTTCCCTGCAGGGGTAGGAGCCCCACTGTCCTGCCTTAACAGACAGATTATTTGGGGAGAAGAGGTCAAGAAAAAAGTTGAGAAATCTTACACTGTTAATTAATTTTGCAGAAATGCATTGGATGGCAGGAAAATCCTGAAAAAGGGATCTTATGAGTAGAGTCAACAAAGGAAGAAAGTGGTCCCAGACAAAGTCTGCTCCCTGCATATAACCTTGATTAAGCTTGAAGGTCACACACCTAAGGGCCTCATGAAATAAAAATCCCATCGTTCAGGAGAAAGCAGACAGTGGAAGAAAAAAGAAAAGAGAGAGGAAAGACATGTGCCTATAAAATGGGCATCGTTTAGTCCTTTCTAGCAACTAAAAGGCATGATGACATTTACAAAATTTGACAGCCACCTCTGGTGCCAGTGCTTAGTGAATTCCGTGTTGGTCTTGCCTACTGAGTGCCATCTCACCCTGTGACATCAGAGGCTCTAATGTGCCTTTGTCAGGCATGGGTCTTTCAGTTTTTTTCTTTACAAAGCCAAAGTGCCAGGCTTAAAAGCACTAAACAATTCTGTATTTCAGACACTCTTTCAGGGACAAAAGCATGAGAGATGCAGGAAAGCCAGACACGTGCATTTAACCGGTTATCTGGGGGGCAGCATATAGATCTTATCAAAGCCGCACTACTCCCCAAGGATTTTCTTTTTTCATAATTTGTTCTTACCTTGAAGTGGTCACTGACCTACTTTTAAACTCATTATTGAAAAAGGAGCAAGGACTCAAGAGAATGGCAGAGCCTCATGAATAGGTGTTTGACAAATGCTTTGATTAACGCATCCTGGCTCAGTGCTCTCAAGCTGTAAAAGGTTTCCTTTTATGCCACACTAAAAAATCCAGAAACGAGGAAAACCTGAGAATTGTACTCACATAGCCTGTCTTTCCAAGGTCAGCCAAAGAAGCAGAGTTTTATAAGCAAGTTCTTTACTGTTGATGGTTTGACTGAGAACAGTCTAGCTTTGTCCTGACAATTAACGTTTCATGTTCACAGAGGATTCTTCTATATGGCTCTTATATGAAGACTAGTGGCCCAGTGCACAAAATTCGTGCACATTAAAAGGGAATTCATTAGAGGAAATTTTTTTTTTAATATATTTTATTGATGTTTTTACAGAGAAGAAGGGAGAGGAATAGAGAGTTAGAAACATCGATGAGAGAGTCTATCAGCTGCCTCCTGCACACATTTTACTGGAAATGTGCCCGCAACCAAGGTACATGCCCTTGACCGAAATCAAACCTGGGACCCTTGAGTCCGCAGGCTGACACTCTATCCACTGAGCCAAACCGGTTAGGGTTAGAGGAAATATTTTAATACTGCTAGTTGCCCTTTCTCTATAATAGAAGTGTCAGAGATTAAAGAAAATTAGTAAAATATATATGAAAATCTTCCTCCAGTCAGAGTCTGGGACCCAGAGTCAAGTCCCCACCCACTTGCACGAGCCTCAAAATAGCGCGAGACCCAGACCTGGCCAGCCCACCCCCACTGGTGAGACCCAGACCCAGCTGGGTGGAGGGTGCAGCCTCAGGACCCCCATCAAGCCCCGCCGGGTGGGGGGCACAGCCTCAGGTTCCCTGGCCCAGTGTCGGGCAGGGGGTACAGCCTCAGGTCCCCCGGTGCTGCCTCAGGTCGCCCAGCGCCAAGGTGGGGGGCGTGGCCTGAGGTCCCCCATCAAGCCCCACCGGGCGGGGGGGCACAGCCTCAGGCCCCCTACCCCGGCGCCATGCAGCCTCAGGTCCCTGCTGATCACTCGTTACGGGAACCCTGCCTCCACTGTGGGCACAGCCATCTTGTGACAGCGTGATCGAGTGAGGGTTAATTTGCATATTACTTCTTTATTAAATAGGATTACTAAAACTCCATTCATGAATCAAAGGTACCAGGTCTTTTCACACACACACACAAACACCCCAGAGGCCCACGCAGGTACAAACACCTGCTTGACTAATGCTTTACACACACCCTTGGAAGAGGCTCCATAAAAGGGGAAGATAAACCAATCCTATTATCCAAAACTTTAAAACCAAGCAGATAAATATTTAAACACCAAGGACTGTTGAGACAGTCAAGTAAAGAGCAGCCTTTTTGGTACTTTTTTTTTAAGCCCCAAATGCTAGGTGCAAAGAAATGTATGCTGCCAAGATTTTCTTTTTAAGCAACAAACTTATAGATGCAGCGAGGCATGTTTTAATGAATGCAATGGGTGTAGGAGAAAGGGTCTGGAACATATCTACAACCATTACCTACAGGCTTGGGGGCAATGTCTTAAGCCTGATGAAGATGCCACCTTTGGGAAATGCATTCTCTACTGTATTACAGGTAAGTACTAAAACTAAATAGAGACGGAGGGCCTTGTTACATTTCACAAATATATTCAACTGACTGCCAGCAGTGTTTGGAACTTTAAGAAATATCCCATGGTTATATACACGCCTACTTTCTGAGTAACATGCAAACAAAAGCAATGCATATAGAGAACAAATGAAGGCTAACTGTTGTAGTCCAAATACAGAATAGTCAAAGAAAAGCAAAATCATTAATGGGAAGGGGAGGCATAAGGGCACTACTCAAGGAACATCCAGCAAATTAATCTATTGCAGTAATTGAGGCAGAGGGTCATATGAATTGAACTAGGAGGTGAAGTGATAGAGGATAGAAATACATTAAAGGGATATGTCAGGAGGGAAAAGACTGATGACAAATTGGATAAGTCAAAGGGAAAGAGTGGGCCTAGGTTACACACTGTAATTGGCATGAAACTCACTGATATTTAATAAATCACTTTTTACTTCTTATCATATCAAGAAAATTTAAAATACTCATTCACTACCATCTAGCTGTTTCCTAAATCAAACGTAAGTTGAATTTATTCATACAGCCTTTAGAACAGAGGTTCTCAACCTGTGGGTCACGACCCCTTTGGCGGTCGAACGACCCTTTCAGAGGGGTCGCCTAAGACCATCCTGCATATCAGATATTTACACTACGATTCATAACAGTAGAAACATTACAGTTATGAAGTAGCAACGAAAATAATTTTATGGTTGGGTCACAACATGAGGAACTGTATTTAAAGGGCCAGAAGGTTGAGAACCACTGCTTTAGAAGATCAAAACAGTCTTTTTACTCTCCTCTTCTCCTTCAGGGTGAACATCACCACTATGCAGGAAACATCAAAACTCCGCCATTTATGAGGGCTTAACTGCCTACTTCACTCCTGTGATGTGATTCACCACCACCTTTCTTCTTCATCCCCTTCTTTTTTAAACTTTTAAAAACTGCACTTTGTTCAAATCAAGAAAAACTTGGACACAAGGGTGAGCACCCGTTGTGTAGGGCTGTTTGTAAAAACAGCTATCTATAAAGGGGTGCAGAAAAATCAGCAAGGGTGTTTTCCCCCTACTGAAATCCCACACATATATATGGAGCACCTGCTTACCTGCGATTCTTCGTTAATGATGGCCTGCAACCCAATATATTTAATCCAACAACTGCTACTTATGTATATCTTCCACTTACTTTAGATCATCCTTTAAGTTAACATCTAAGTCCAGTTGAATTCCCTAGGGCAAAACCAACAACTACTTTTCATTTTCAGATTCAAGTACTTCCCCAAAATGCTGTATTTTGTTTCTCTAAGACAAATATGTCAAATTCGCAGCCTGCAACCAATATTTTTGCGGCCCAGCCTGATAACGGTATGTAAGAAACATTTTAATAAAAATTTCGTAACTTAATTTTTACAATATCCTGTTATACATAACTATTGATAACAAACTAAAACGTTCGCTAATGACTGATTACTATAATCATGTTGCATTCATTTCCCTTATGCGCCTTACGCGCAGGCGCACCATTTCTCTCCACTAATCCTAGCAGCAAATATTTTAGCAGCCAATTTCCATGTCATTAGTCTTGGACTGACTTGTTTGGTGAGCACAAAAGGAAATATTTCATTTTCAGAGAATAAGAAAAATAGGTTTATTTGCATTATGCTTATTAATTTGTGCAGTAATTCAGTGTCTGGTTAAATTAATGTTCAAGGAAAAATATTAATTTTTACTAAAATGTTCTATTATTTTATGTTAATGATTACTCATTTTTTTCAGCCCTTTGTATTTAGCATGTCTCTATAGAAATACAACTACGTTTCTATGAAAATTGAAACGTTTGTTTTTTTGCGGCCCACATAAACTTAAACCTTGTTTACTTGGCCCATGTTAGCCTTTGAGTTTGACATGCTTGCTCTAAGACAGTGGTTCTCAACCTTCCTAATGCCGTGACCCTTTAATACAGTTCCTCATGGTGTGGTGACCCCCAATTTCATTGTTACAAATTGAACATAATTAAAGCATAGTGATTAATCACAAAAACAATATGTTATTATATATGTGTTTTCCGATGGTCTGAGGCGACCCCTGTGAAAGGGTTGTTCGACCCCCAAAGGGGTCGCGACCCACAGGTTGAGAACCGCTGCTCTAAGAGCACTTCTTTTTTTACTTATGTAAAATCCCAAGCAACCATAAAAGTAGAGAGAATAGCACGCTGCACCTCCATGTACTTTCTACAATCATCATTTGCAGTCTTTTTTCGTCTACCTTCCCCCAGGACTTCAGAGAGCACTGCAGACATCACGTCTGTAAACACTTCAACGTGCATTCTCAGAAGGATCTTTTTGTGAGCAATCACCCACAAGATAGTGGCCTTTTTATTCTAGAAACATTTTTTTATTAGCTGGCCTTTCTGAGTGTTAAAAAATGACTTTATCATTTGCTTAAAATAAAAGGCTATTGGTTAAAAAATAAGTGACTTTAGGGACAGTCAATCTGAGCCCAGTCCAGCCAGCCAGAATGGATGCAGAAATCATTCAGTATAATGCCAAGCGTAAACTTGGCAAAGATAAAATCACACTCTGCATACACTATACATGGTCTAATTTCCTGTAAGGTTAGAGAACAAATTAATAAATCTGGAATGAAAGCCAAAGTCTGCTCATCAAGGCTGGCCCCTCCCCAAGGCCACTGTCAGCATGTGGGTTGTGAGAAAGTGTCAGGGGTCCGCTTCAGAGACCAGCCGGGATGATTTGGAAAAGGCATCTTTATGCATTTGGGGGGCTGTGGTTCTAGGTTGCTTGTTAACTAACTGACTAGGGGTCCTTAAGATGTGCTGATGGCACCCTGGCTGAGTAGCTCAGTTGGTTGGAGCTTCTCCCCAAATACCAAGGTTGGCAACAATACTTTCTTCCTTTCCTTTCTCAGGTGTCAAAATATCATGCCTTGGCCAGTGGTTCAGTGGTTAGAGAGTTGGCCCGGGCACCGAAGGGTCTCGGGTTTGATTTTCAGTCGAGGGCACATTCCTGGGTTGCAGGTTCGATACCAGCCAGGGTCAAGACACTTGTGGGATATAACCAATCGATGTGTCTCTTTCTTACATTGTTTCTCACTTTTTCTCTCTTCCTCTCTCTCTCCCCCTCTCTCCCTCCTTCCTTCTCTTCCTCCCTTCCTCTCTCTCTAAAAAACAATCCTCCAGTGATGATTAACAACAAAAAAATTAAAAAAATTTCATGTTCCTCACCCACTTATCCTGGATAAAAACTGGCCAAAACACAGACTTAACATACAAAAACTCCTGAGCCACCATTTCCTGTTTAAAAAATCCTACATGCTAAGACCTCTGAGCCTATGAATTAAACACACTTCCAACTGTCCTTTAAAGTTCTCACCAATTACTTATTTCCCAACATACTTCTACATCTACTTTAACTCTACTGCTCAAGTCCTCACTTTTTACTAAAATTGGTTCAAATCACCTAGAAAATATATCACTACCTGCTCCTAGGAAATATATCACTACAGTCCTTCTCATCACTCTATTGATCCTCAGTATTAAAATGTGTTCATGTGTATGTGTTTGTGTAAATATCAACCACTTGCTATATCATAAAACTCAAGAATACTTTGCCTTGTTTTCAAAATAAGTAGATTGAATAAAATTACAACGAAGGTCACTAAAATGTCATTACCTGAAATCACATTTACTGTTCTGCATATTTATATAGTCTTTAAAGTCTAACTTTCCAAGAAGTGATAAAGAGGGCCCTGCCTTCTCTATGTCTCCCTCTTTGAAAAATACTAAGTTAAAGGCAGTTTTTCTTTGATTCCCACCAGTTTGTGGGGGCTTACATTTCAACCACCTCTTGCAGGCTGGTAAGATGTAGCCATATTTCAGATTTAAGTAAACAAGATGATAATAATTTTCCCCTGCATGTCTTTATTGTTCCTATAACAGTAGTCTCCCAATCTGGGAGGGGACAGACTAGAGACAACCCTTCAAAGGAAAAGAATAAAAGCTTGCCTGTGTCTTCCACTGCAGACTCTCCCGTAATGACTTAGTCTGAACAAGCCACTGTTCTCCAGGACGCTCTATCTGTAACAACTATTTTTTGTTTGTTTGTGTTTGAACCACAGAGTTAGCGCTGTTGTGAACTACAGATACATATCAAGGAGAGCTTCTGAAACTGATGTCTTGGGAATTAAACCCTGTGAAGACAGTTTCAACTTCATGTTCCAAGAAAAGGCTGGTTTTATTCTAAGGCAAGAGGAATTCCTGACCCCAAACACAGTCAGTCACGCTGTTTCCCTTGTCCTTATCAGCAATGTGTTTGTCAAGATGCAGAAGGACATGTGAGTCTGTACAGCCAAATAAGCTAAGATCTGGGTCTTCTGCAAGCAGAAAATCACAGCACCCACGCTTATGAAACTTTTCTCTTGTCTATGTCTTCCAATGAGCAAGCAGTGGCACAGGTGAGTGCCAAATTATTATGCAATGAAGCCCCAACTCTTCCATTTGGGAAGACAGGCTGATCCAAGGGTGTTTTGCACCCACTCCTCATTCTGTGGCTCTTCCTTAGATATTTTCAGTAGAGAGATCCACTTGGAAGTATTTCAAGTTCATTACCTGCTTTTTACTAGTGGTTAAGATGCTGACTACCTATCCAATTCTACAAACGGTGTGATAAAAATTTATGTATATTAAAACCACAATAAGCATCTGCAATATCATATGCCTACAACAATCATGGAGTTTAGGAAAAGAGGTAAATGCTGCACAAGAATTATAGTCATGGCACATAAGAGCAAGCCAAATAAAAACACAGCCCCAAAGAAAACCAGTCCAAGTTATATTCTTTTCCCTGGCTAGGATCAGTCTGGTAGCCTCTTCAGGAGTCAGTGCCCTAATATATAGGGTGTCCCAAAATTCACGCAAGATTTGAATTTTGCGTGAGCATTAACAACAACAAAAAATAAAAGCCTAATTTTACTTGGTTCATTGAATCATATTCTAATATCTGTTGCCCTTTGATTTCAATCCCTTCAATTTGATAAGCATTACCAAGTACCAATTATGGCCCAGGAGCAGGGACAATGAAGACCAATGAAGACCACGGCTTTGTGTACGTGTCAGCAAAGCCGTGGAGGCCATTTACCCGATGTGCTATTCCATACATAACCCTATACTGGATACTTTATGAATAAATAAAAAATTTACAATTTTTAATTATAAACCTGTGTTTTCTATCAAAATTACTTCTTGCGTGAATTTTGGGACACCCTATATTTAACCCCTAAGACACTGAAGAAAGGAATGAGTCCCTATTACATGCCAGGTACTGCAACAGGCACATTATTTGACTTGGGGTGGTAAATATAAATACAAAATACTACAGATGATGTATTACAGAATTGTACACCTGGAGCCTATAGAATTTTATTAACCAATATCACCCCAATACATTTAATTAAAAAAGAAAAGAAAAATGCTTTTTCCCAAAGCTGTGGGGTGTTTGTTTTTAATTTAACTACCATGCACACTGTGTAAACTAAAATGAATCTTGGCTAGACTAACACACACATACATACGAGACTTGTCTTCTCTTATGAAAAATAAATCTTAACCCTAACATAGCATTCAGTCCCTGACTTGAGTTATTTTTCAGGGTTTATATTTTATGGAGTTGTTAGATTTTTCAGTCATCCAACTAGCAGTTTTTATTTTTATTTTTATTTTTTTATTATTAGTTAAGGTATTACAAATGTGTCCTCATCCCCCCCCCATTAACCCCCAACCTCCCCCCTACAAACAAACTCATGCTCCCATCCCCCTGTTGTCCATGTCCATTGGTTTGGCTTATATACATGTATACAAGTCCTTCTGTTGATCTCTTCCCCTTACCCCCGCCCTCCCCTACTTTCCTTCTGGGGATTGATAGCCTGATCGCTGTTTCTCAGTCTTTGGATCTGTCCCTTTTCATCAGTCTATGTTGTTCTCTATAATCCACAAATGAGTGAGATCATGTGGTATTTATCTTTCTCTGACTGGCTTATTTCACTTAACATAATGCTCTCCAGTTGCATCCATGCTGTTGCAAAAGGCAAGAGTTCCTTTTTTTTTTTTACCGCAGCATAGTATTCCATTGTGTAGATGTACCACAGTTTTCTAATCCACTCATCTGCTGATGGGCACTTAGGCTGTTTCCAAATCTTAGCTATGGTGAATTGTGCTGCTATGAACATAGGGGTGCATATATCCTTTCTGACTGGCGTTTCTGGTTTCTTGGGATATATTCCTAGTAGTGGGATCACTGGGTCAAATGGGAGTTCCATTTTTAGTCTTCTGAGGTAGCTCCATACTGTTCTCCACAGTGGCTGTTTTTAAATAGACATGCAACACTCAACATAGCTTCTCTGATTGTATTTGATCTTTGTCAATCCCGTATGTTACATGATAATTTCTTTTTTCTAGACCTAGAAACTTTTTTCCCCTAAAAGCCAATCCTCCTAAAAAGATGGGGATATGACACCTAGAACACTTAAATTAGCTATGGTGACTCACACACAAAAAATAGTTAATCCAAATTCCATCTATTTTATTGGCCAGCCAAGAATTATGAATGCTTTTATTTTACTTTCTTTACACTAACCAAGGAGACTTTAAATTGGTTATGCTTTCAATCCCAAATTTCATCTTTGTTTATTTCCTAATCTCACGTACTAGAAACATACATGTGGGCAAATGATAATTATGGCATGTCTCAAAAGTAAATAAAAATCCAGTTTATGAAAGGCTGCCAAATAGCAGGTTCTCCATAAAACCACTATCACCTTGTAGATTCAAAAGGGCACTAGCCCCCTGAGGCTCTGACTGCAAAACTAAGAACATGTTGCTGAACTAGAGAGGTCTCCCCATCCATCCCCTGCCCAGAAACCAATATGACTTCCCCTGCCACAGAAGTAGAAGCCACGGACAAGAGGCTCTCTGAAGCTCTGCCAACACTGGTCCCATGCGTCTGCATTAACCTGCAGTATCTATTTTCTTCTCCCTTCCTCCAGAGACTCCCTCCCTGCATCTGCCACTCTAATTCAAACCTGCATCCATCACCCACTTAGGTAAACCACATGGCCCTTGGGCACATCGAGTCTGTGACCCTTTCACTCCTAGATAGGAGGGGGAAGCAGGCCAATTGCTTCTGATTTCTGAATGATTGTCCCAGAAGAAGGATGAGTCAACAATGCATGACACCATTCCCTATTTCCTCTCAATTTAAACACAATGTTAGCCCGACTTCTTATTTCCCCTAGTATCTGTGTTGGTCTCATTTGAGCATGCTTCCCACTTTCTAAACAAATCTTCCCCTTTTTAACGTGTCAAATGCTAGCACTCAGGCATTTTGCCTTCTCATTTTGGCACTGAGGAGAGAAGACAGACTTCAGGGCAAATTTCACTGGAAACTGGTTCCAAGGTTTCCACGTAAGTCTCTTTCATCTGAGCCAAATTTAAGGCAAACATCCCTTTTGTTTCAAGTATACATTTTATGAAGGCTCCAGCTTTCCCCTCCCCCACCCATTCTAACATGTCTTTCACAAAAGATGTGAGTGATACAGAACTGAGTAAAGAGTCTCAAATTGGCCTCCTTTCATAGATAAATCCAAGAAACAGCCAAAAGGCAATGATATCCAAGGACCAACTATATAATTCTTGTAGCTGTGACAATGAATGACCAAGAGGGGCTTCCTGTGTCACTTTTTGTTTCTGTTGTTTGAGTTTGGGGTTTTTACTAATAGACTATGGTATCCTGGCTGTTCTGTCACTGGGGTTACAAATACAGTCAGTTTCAGACAAAGTGACAAGACTATAAAAAGGCACAATCAAGATTTACTTGTTCTAAAGAAATGGAATTGCTGGGGTTTGGCTAGTTGGTGTTTATATAGATAAAACGTGGATGTATTTTTTAAAAACTATTTATTGAGTGTGTGTTTTTAAAGCAGCATCAAATCAATCCAGCAATCTGCTGCAAGTCAGGAATGGTTTCATAAATGGTTTCATTTTTGCTGGGCTAGAGCATCTTTCTCACTGCACTGAGGACTCACTGCCATTAACCCACCATTTTGCAGCTAGGATTTCCCTTGTCAGTATACGCTCATTCTCTTTCATTTACTCTTTACATCAACCTATGAAAGCAGGCGTGGAAGTAGTAAATTACACCCCAAAAAGTTTATATCCTGGCTCCAGGTCAGATACATAGTGACAAGCCTAATACCTCGCCCCATGATGTCCAAATATTGTCCAATCCAGACTCTTAGAATATATGAATGTTGTGGACAGAGAGGACTGTCTGTCCACCAATACTTCCTCTTGCCCTGCACCCTGTCAGCGTGCCACGGGGAAGTTGTTTTCCACCCGGGGCTGCATTCCCCAGGCCTTCTGCATCTATGTGGGATACTGGCACTATTTCTCACTCCCAGAAACACCAGGGGGAAGTAATGCCCATCACTTCTGGGCAAAGGTGGCAAAGGAACGGCGTGTTTTCACCCCTCTCTTTCCCATCTATGCTAGCTAGATTCATGGGACTCCAAAGCGTCAGGTATAGTAAGACACACACACACACACAAAAGAGGAAAGAAAGAAATTTGGCAACTCACCTACCTTCCAAGAACCTCTACACCAGTGGTTCTCAACCTTCCTAATGCCGTGACGCTTTGATACAGCTCCTCATGTTGTGGTGACCCCCAATTTCATTGTTACAAATTGAACATAATTAAAGCATAGTGATTAATCACAAAAACAATATGTAATTATATATGTGTTTTCCGATGGTCTTAGGCGACCCCTGTGAAAGGGTCTTTCGACCCCCAAAGGGGTCTCGACGCACAGGTTGAGAACCGCTGCTCTACACTGAGCTGTTCCATGAGCAAGACTCATAATAGGCCAGTGAGATTCTAGTAGATAGCATTTACTCCAAACGTTTACATCAGATTTTTAATGGGTTGAGGACGTGGGTAAGGGTCTGAGTTTATCAAGCATGGGATTGCAATATTGCGTGGTGTTGTCTGTTTAAGGTCTCTTCAGTGAGAGAGGTCTTCTGGTGGTAGGGACAGGGCTTTTGGTCACATCCTATAACACTTAACACTGTGGCAGGAGTGGAGGGAACAGAACATGGAGGGGACAGTCTTGGAGGTCTGAACTGCAGCCCAGGCAGGTCAAGGAAGTGTGTGGTGGTGGCAGCCTCCTCAAGTCTGTGCACCCCTGGCTTATTTCCAGAAAAGGCATAGTCAGGCTCTAAGTCCAATAAAGAATCACACAATAAAATGCATGAATATCACAGCAACTTGTTGAGGACATAATCACCAATTTAGTTTGTTCAATTATTTTTCATTTTCTTTTACTCCCGGATGATGCAACTAGCGATATCTCTCAGTCCCACCAGGACGAAAATAAAAATGCTGGGAAATCTGTATTCAAGAAGGATAGCCTAGAACCCCCTCATCTCATTTTACCACCTGTACAGATACATAATGCACCATCACTTGTTAGGGTTTTTTGTTAAACATTTATACTTGGTTTCTCTGAAGTTCTAACAGCAATTTACATCCCACTAACTAGTCGGGAAAAGTTTCTCTTCGGTAATATTACTCACGTATTTATCACATGTAACAACAAATCCTAAGCACAAATGATGGAACAGAAAAAGACGCCAAGGTATAACCAATATGGGACAGCTGAATATGATTACCTGAAATGTATACAGAAGTTAAAATAAATCCCAAAATATTTTTCCATAACCCATCCCATCTACCCTTAAGCAAGTGTGTGAGGAAAGCCCAGTGAGGGGTGGGAATGCCCAGGTATCTCAGCAAAGAAATCTAGGCCATGATTCCAGTGCCTCCATGGAGACATTCAGTATAAGAACACCGCTAGGCTGTATGGCTGTATCTCTCTCCTTGGGATTCTGATAAACCCTCCTGGCCGTACATGATCTAGATGTTTAGTTACCGCGTATGTGTTTGTGGACTCAGGATGAGAAAGACAAATGTGGGTGCTCCGCTCTGAGGGGCCCTCCCAGGGATTAGTATCACATTCATGCTAATCCTACAGCTGGCCTACCCAAAGAATTCCCACCCAGGGCCAGGCTCCAGGATTCTGAATAGGCAGCTTATGCTTTCCCAAAGTGCCATGAATAATTAAAGCAGCTAAGCCTACCTGTCTAATTATGACCAATCACAAACCAATCAGCCACCTGAAGCCAACTTGCAGCCCACGGGGCCAGCAGGAGGCAGGCAGGTTAATAAACCCACTGCTGTGTTCTGCAGGGGCCGTCAGTCTTATGGGCAGGTCCCACCATCACGAGGGTGCCCTCTAATCACGGCACACAACTAAAATCAAAGGCCAGTGGGGATCCAGATTGTGGCAAAGCTGAGGAGGCGCTGGAGTCTCTGTACTGGGGAAGGCTCATGAGATCAAGTGTCAAATTCTTATAATATACCCAGTTTGACTCAAAGGGATTAAAATCTCAAATTCAGATTCAGCTGCAACTGGAAACACGAACCCCAAACACGCAATTTTCAAAGATCGTATACAATCCTAATGCTTCCATCCACCCACACCCTCTGGCATTTGTAAATTTTAAACAGGCTGATCTAATATGGAAATTCATTGTACATAGCTTCCTACTATACAACACAGCCTGCAAAAATTTACATATTTAACTCTTTCCCTTCTCTCTTGCTCTTCTGGGTCAGTGTACTTTTATTAATGGTTGCTATGCTACTTACCAGCAAAACGACAACAATTTGAAAAGTGCTACTAAAAATTCAATGGAATAACTATAGTTAAATTTCCTACTACTCAGTTTGCCATAGCCAGCCAACTTCTCCCTCATAAATGTCCTTCTGTTTCTACTCAAAATGGGCTTTCTCCTTACATGACATTAATAGTATCAGTTTCCTCTATCATGTTAGTAATCATTCATTGTTTGGCTTTGCATTTGAGATTTTCAAAGCCTGGGTGAAGTAGGGCGGGGCAGAAATTTTCTCCAGACTACATCAGCCTAATTTTCTCCCACTGCTGTCTACAGAGCTTTCTCTTCAGAAGGGTGGGGCCAACAGTGCGAAGCACTAGAAGAATCCAGTAATGAGGGGAAGGGAAATGCTGACACCGGTTTATCAATCACCCTCTGATCACAGACTCAGTCAAGCAAGAGTCATGGCCCACCTATATGGTGACGTGTTTTCCTCAAAGATCCCTAGGCCATTATTTTCCATTTACATTTACCAACGTTTCCTGCCATCTCTCAACCAAACACAATGCCCGTGGTCAGACCCACCTCCATATCCTTATTACACTACATTGAGCAGGTTCCCTACACAAGACAAGACCTCCCATTCTCAAGTTAACCCCACAGTTGGGTTATTTTCGCTCTTGCAGAATGACCATTTCCATTTCCTCCATCCACCTTTAGGTCTTTGGTCTATGGGCATACAGTAACCTATACGAATTCTCCCATAAAACGAGTTGTCACGAACAAGGACATGCCACTTCTTTAAGACAATCTGCATTCTGTTCATGTTACAGTAGATAAAAAGCACCCAACATATAAATTACACAGTAATGATAAAGAAGCTAATACAATTACACACGTGATTCTTTTTCTGGGTCTTTGCTTGGTAGCACACAACTTCCTTTTCCTTCCTGAGTTCCAGAGACTCCTTCAATACAGAGATTTCTGAATGAGCTCTTATGATAGAGACTTAAGTGACCTATCACTTATTGAGCACCTGTGAGGTCCAACATCAGTTCTGGGCTGGGTACCTGTAGAACCTCACGAAATGCTAAGGGCACTTTGAGGTAAGCTCTGCTAGCACAGCCAAGGCAGAATTCAAATCTCGGTCAGCCTGACTCCAAAGACAATGTCTTGTCTGCTCGGCAGCCTGAAAAGTTCTTTCAAAGCCGGTTCTGAGCAGAAGTCTACGCAGCTTCTCCTACATTCTCTCGCACCACGGAGCTCAGGAAGTACCGTGGAGCGTTGTCCAGTTGTGTCTCGCTTACCTTTACTTTTGTCATAGTCTCAAAAAAGGCTACACTATCTAAACCTCAGAAGGAACATGCAAAGACTTGAATTTATTTGTGAAGACAGAGAAAAATCTACTTGGCCTGGAAGTCCACCCTCAGGAGAGATTTGCCTTTCTCCAGGCTAAAGGTCAGGCAAGGTATAAATTTAGAGCTTTGAACAAGCCATCTGCTGATGCATCTGGAAAACAAAGGGAGGAGACAGGAAAAGGACAGGAGGCAGGCAAGTCCCTTCACTGTCTCACTGGGTTGTGTGTGCGCGTTTCCTGGTGCATCTTTAGAACAATACTCTAAATTAAGATGGGTGTGTCAGACCTCAAGAAAACTGGCATGGCTTTCTCATGATGCTTCCGCTCCACTTTGAATTATTGCAAAATCACAGAATGATTTGATCATGATGTCAAGCTTTAACATGCAACACAGGCAATACCAGAATGAAAGCAAAGTGGAGACGAAGACTGAAATCTGAGACTCTTTAAAGACCACAGCCACGTGTCCCTATTTGTGAGAAAAAACATATTCAGTGTATGAGGACCAATACTGATAACAAGACCGTAAATCATATTTCATCATTTTCATACAGTAAAAGCAAAAGAGAATCTTTTCTCAAAAAATATTCAGAACACTTTTCAGATTTAAAGTTTTCCTGTTTAATCTTTAAAACAGGCACATGAACATTCATTTCTTCTATTTAACCCAAGTACTCTAAAGCTTACATAATGGTAACACAAATTATGGTACTTTAACCTAAAAGTGGTATATTTGATAACTAATTCAAAATCACACTGGTTTAAAAAACATGTTGCTCATTTACTGTGGCAGCTAGAATGAAATATATTTCATCTCATAATATGATCCATAAATAAATTAATCTTTCTCCATTTGCTGAAACGCATAACCTCTTGGATTAACTGTGTGCACATGCAACAAGTTGGCAGACAAAACACAGTTTAAACTTTCAGTTACTGAGACAATGATAAGTCATCTTAGATTAACTCAATTTCTCTTGAATCTAATTTTCAAAGTTTTTACACCATTATCTCCATTGAACCTTATAATGAGTCCATGACGGTAGGGATTAATTTTCTCCATTTTTGGATGAAGCAACAGAGAACTATTCAAGGAAGATGATTTAAAGCAATGGTTCCTGTCCTAACCGGTTTGGCTCAGTGGATAGAGTGTTGGACTGTGGACTGAAGGTCCTGGGTTCGATTCTGGTCAAGGGCACATGCCCAGGTCGCAAGCTTGGTCCCCAGTAGGGGCCATGCACGAGGCAGCCAATTAATGTTTCTCTTTTATCACTGATATTTCTATCTCTCCTTTTCCCTTCCTTTCTGAAATCAATATATACTAGTATATATATATATATATATATATATATATATATATATATATATATATATATATATATATATATATATATATATAAACAAAAACACACACACATAAAGCAATGGTTCATAAAGGTGATATTTTTTTCTTTGTGTGATGAAGAAAGTAATAACTGACCTAAAAAAGAACCATTAATTTCCCGATCCCGTAGAAAGCAGAAAAAAAATTCAGCCAAGCATTGTGCGCCAAAAGTCACTTCCCCCTTTGTAAAGCAAAACACAACCACTCAAACAGGTGCAAAGCAGTCTGGGAAATGCATTCTTTTTTTGTTTCATTTTGTTTTCTTATTAATCCTCACCCAAGGATACCCTTCCATTAATCTTTTAGAGTGGAAGAGAGAGGGAAAGACGGAGAGAAATACCAATGTGAGAGGAAACACATCGATTGGTTGCCTCCTGCGTGTGTCCTGACCAGGGCCCGGGCCGGGGAGGAACCTGCAACCAAGGTACGTACCCTTGACCTATGGTCCACAGGCCGATGCTTTATCAACTGAGCCAAACCAGCTAGGGCTGGGAAATGCATTTTTAAGGTCCATTTTTAACCATCATTGAGCAAAAATTTAACAATTGGGGTTGTGTAATGCCATGATTTGCTGAAACAAATCTTGAATCAAACCTTTAAAGAAAGATCTGGAACTAACAGAGGTGAAAGAAGGTATACAGACGTCTTCCTCCTGCCTCACAGACCTGGGCTCTAAGCCATCAGGAGGCCAATAGGAAATGATATTTCACTTTTGTCCCAACTAAATGACTTGAGTAAAACAAATCAGACACGATGTTCATTTAGCTCATAACAGAACAGGAACAAAGAGAAGTCAAGAGTTAGTGTGCCAAGGAACAAAGACTCGCATAGCCCCGAGTTCAAAAGCTGACTAATTTCCTAAACACAGGCAGATTATGATCTCTCAACTTCTATGCAGAAAATGAACACCACTTTACTCTGTGAGTGAGAGGATAATTAGTCATTGTTTGATAAAACCAGTACTACAAAAATCCCAATATACCCACTGCTGGCAGTACACGTCTGCTGCCATACATATATATATATTTTTTATTTTTTTAAGATTCAAGTCAGATACATAGATGCAATATACCCATAGAACTGTTGAGCTGAATGAAAAAGATGGAGATTATTTAGTCCAACATCTTCATTTTACAGAGCAGGAAACTTCAACCTACTTGATGAAACATTCATGGCCCTAGGGAGCAAAATCAAGTCTTGGATTTTTATAATACTGTGTCAATTCAGACACAAATCTGAAGGATCACTCTAAACACTTAAAAATGAAAGCAAATTCCACCAAAACTGAAGACAAGCTGAAGACGGGTACCACAAAAAGCCTTAGGAGGGAACGAAGAGAATGGGTCACTGAAGAGATCAGCCAATAAATGCTAGCCACACTAATTTGGCAACAGTTCTTAACTGCCAGTCAGCAGTAGTTGGCAAATTGAAACACTAAGCTTTTAGCCTCTTCTCCCTTGAAACTGCAATGAAGCCTCTATCTCTAAAAGGATGTAGACGAGAAAAATGAATGGCTAGAGGCAGGATGTTATCAACAATTCATGCTCCAGTTCTCATAGTAGGCCCTCCAACAGACTCTAATAAGGAAGCAGGAGTTGAACCACAGTGTAAGGTAGGGGCAGGGGCCCAGGAGGGGATTTCTCTGCATGGGCACATTTCAATGGATAGTGCATGCTGCCTTGGGCTTTAAACATTTTCATGCAGCAATGTTACATAAACCTCTACAGACCAGAAAAACAGCACCGGACATTAGATGAAGATGTATGGGGCATATTGTAATAACTAGAAACACTTTCTGTCCTACAACTTGACCTTTTGCCAACTAAAGTCACTAGTTATTTAAGACCAATAGCCATGTTACAGAATTATAAAATACAATTTAGTTAAAGCACAAGGTTTTTCTAAACACTCGTTTCAAATTACTAGACATTTTTCACCTTCCAAACACACTGTATAGTAACCCCATAAAAAAGAATAAAAGTGGTATCATTTCAGAAAAGCTTTGAAAAGAGAGTCTCTAAAGAATTAGCATCTACTGTAGACTGAATGCATCTGGACTAAAAGGAAAAGGCCCTAAAATATAAAGATAACTTAGAAAACACAAGGAGAAATGAAATGGAAAATATATTACAACTAAGAAGAAATACCCTGTGGCAAATTAAACAAAAATAAGACATATTTCTGTGGCATTTTTGAGTTTTAAATTAAACCGTAATAAATTATTACAGTTGCCCCTCTGTTTCCATGATAAATTTATACATAAATTGTAAACTGTGATTTGCTTATGTTTTTTGTCCCTTACTCATACTAAACCATAAACTTCCTTAAGAGCAGGAATCCACCTCTGACTTACTGCTGTCTTCCAACAGAGAGCACGGAGCCTGGCACACAAGTCATTTAAAACACTTTTGGAATAAATATTTTACCAAACAATGGGCTAACATTTTTCAAATTTGACAAAATGCAAAGTTGGCAAGAATAGGGGAAAACAGGCACGTACCCTCATGCACCGTTTATAGTGTAAAGTGGTACTGCCTTTCATAGGTAATTTGGTAATTTGGCAATATGGCAATATCCTTTAAAAATGATGGCAGAGCCCTAGCCGGTCTGGCTCAGTGGATAGAGCGTCAGCCTGCCGACTGAAGGGTCCCAGGTTCGATTCCGGCCAACAGCACATGCCCGGGTTGCAGGCTCCATTCCCAGTGCTGGGCGTGCGGGAGGCAGCCTATCAATGATTCTCTCTCATTGATGTTTCTAGCTCTCTCTCCCTCTCCCTTCCTCTCTGAAATCAATAAAGAAATATAAAATAAATAAATAAAAAATAAAAACGATGGCAGTTTCCATTTTGTACTGTTACGTGAAAAACACAAGGGCTAGCAGGGTACATTGAGTGTACTTCTATTGTTCTGTTTTAAAGGTGGTGTGTACTTACTCTGCATACAGGGCCACCACATATGGCCAGGGGTGCATATAACACAACTTCAGTTCATAGCTTAATTGAAACATAATTCACACGTTCAATCCCGGGGGCCTGCCTGAATACACACCCAATTCTGGAAGGATTTACAAAAAAAATTTCAGATGTCACCTGCCATGGTAACACTGGGAATTGAAACTGGCATTTTGGTAACACTTCTCAAAAGGGTGGAAGAAGTCTTATTTGTTCATCGTCTACTCTTTTGAAACATTTTCTCTTCCCATGTTACTTTGAAAGTTTTAATCACCTTTTTAAGAGAGATGTTAATGTTGGGGGAGGGTAGGAAGGAGGCAGAGAATAAATTACAGAAATGAAAATAGCAATAAATGATTTTAAACGTAACCTTTCTCCACTTTTCTTCCTCCTTCTGCACAATACATGTTAGGACTCAGTGCTTAGGGCATGCATTGGTTTTCCTTTTATGCTTGCATAATAATCAGAGTCAGTTCCATTTCCCAGTCATTCCAACATCAGAGTAGAGGAAACAAACCAGTTTGACACAATCCTCCCCTGCCAGGGTTAAGAAAAGACCCACTGAGACCTTCTGCAACACGGAACACCAGGCGAGCTATTGCACAGGCCACTGACCCAGTGAGCAGGGGACGGGAGGCTAGGAAGGAAGAGCGGCCTGGTATGCAGCCAGTGCTTGATTTTTTGTTTCTTCAGATGGATCAGTTGTGCTTACAATTATACTTTTTTTTTACAAATACCTTCTAGTCTACTTAGAGATAGTTATCAAATGTGATAGGTGGTGAACTTAACCTTTAAGTATATTTCCTATGGTAGTTCGAATTAATAGGATTAGGTTGTACAACAGCTTTTCTGAAATTATCAAGTAGTGAGCATCTGTAAAAACATATGGTTGCTTATTAATACCTCTTTGGGTTTTGTAAGAAAGATACACCTCAACCTCAGCTGCCCATCAGAATTATCTGGGGAGCTTTAAAAACATCCCAATAGCTGCGTCCTACACCTCAGACCAGGACATCAGAACTGCTGTGTCTTCACTGACGATCAAAGAACACATTTTACATCAAAGCTGAGTATGCATTCATCAGGTTACTGGATGAAATGAGGGATGAGTTGTCAAGACTTATGCACAGAAACAACTCTTGGGCACTTGCATATACACCAACACGACCGTTGTCTTTAGAGCTGAATGTTAATGAAGGAGGAATAATACAAATGATACAAGATACTGAGGGGATGGCTATCTTACGTCTCTTTCCACTGGCTGCTAGTCTATGCCCTACCAGTGCTTCTAATGTCCTTCTAAATACACAGGTACCCAGCAGTACTGCTGTTCCTAACACCTACAGCTATTCTGGGGGGCCATATCAGCCACAGACAATGACAAAAGTAAATAACCCATGACTCACAGCTCAAGGTCCATTGTGGCCCAAAGACCTGAACTTCTCTCCCTTGCTCCTTCCTCCCTGTCTCCCATCTCCATTTACTCAGATGCCATTACACAAATAGTTCTACATGACAGCAATGAGGTAGATGAAAAAAAAACACTCCCACATCCTGGCAGAAATGACAGGCCTCTGTCATCAACTTCCCACAAAGTATAACCAAATGCTAACAGAACCCATGTTCAGTCCCGTGGAGTCAGAGAATCCGCCAACAAAACAGTGCTAAAACGTCTTCCAAACCTCTCTGTGTATTCCCAGTCAGAGATCACAACCGGTTTGTTTCTTGGAATGCTCACCTTAGATAGTGAGGGTAGGAGGAGACATTTGGAAACTGCCAAGAAATAGTCATTGGAAACATATGGGAAACCACAGAAGGCATTGCCTTTGACTTACATTAGCCTAAGGGGAGTTGCTATCATCTTCCCAATGCTATAGACCTGCCCTAATTAGGACTCTATTCAAGAAAGAGGGGGAGGGCATAATAAAATACCCGGTACAAACTTTGACTGTTAAACTCTAATTAGTTCTGGTATATTAGGATACAGCAGTTTTGTTTTTTTATTTTGATCATAAAAAAGGAGTATAATTAGTACAAGTAAAGAAGGACTCCTGAACATTCATTTTTTAATTTTGGTTTCTATTTGGAAATTAAGCAAGGAATTTAAGAATTGTCAGAAAAAAATATTTTATAACAAAAAATTTTTTCTATAGCTGTCAGATTTTTACAGGTAGTCCTCGAGTTACGTCGGACTCAACGTATGTCATTTCGTGGTTACATCGCCACCTCCCATTTATTTATTTTAAAAAAAGTTCCGTCATTTCATCATATGTACATATGTGTTTTATGTTTTTTATTATTTATTGTATTTACCACAAGTAAAGGTCAGGAATTGTTATCTTTCTTTTAATTTTTTTTTACTGTTTCACTTCATTACTGCTGTATATGTGCTCCATGCAAGTGACGTAGGTGGGTTCTTACAGCGAAAATCGCGTTACATTGCGCCTTAGGAACGGATCTCCGACGTAACCAGAGGACCTACTGTATTAGCATTTCCAACACATACACTGGGAATTCTTAAGTGGGACTTAACATTAACCAACAGCACAGTGTGCAAACTGTAAGACTACTTACAGCTATCTGAGTTTAAGTGGCACATGGTGCTCTAACCTGGAAAGTAAGATCTCACAGGCCTGTGACCTTATTAGCATTATAATGAGGCTCCACACTGCAGTTTCGAGATGAAGAAGCACCAGAAAATTAAGTCAGAAGCTGGACTGCTCATTTCATCTATCTCCTTCCACGACTTTGGGAAACTGACTTAACCACTCTAGGACTCAAAACCTACACACATAAAATGAGCAGGATGTGCTTCAAGGTTTGCTGGAGTTCCTTTCAGCTTCAGATTTACAACTAGGAAATAAAAATGACACCTGAAAGGTTAGAAGTGAATAACAGCACAGACTCGGCCTTCTCACTCGTGCTGTCTCTGCTCATCACTCCCTGTGGGGGCCTGATGGGTGCGTGTTATACCAGACACGATGGGAGTCTGAAAGAAATGGCCGGATTCCTGACCCAACATCTGGGAAGATATTGTACAAATGTTAATATTTACACTCACATATATGAAGCAGTTAAGTTATGGAGCAAGGCAGTGTGAAACTATGTGACAGAATGAGTTGTCAGACAGAAAGGTCAGTGAAAATCAAGAAATAGAAGGGCAGTGAATAGTCTGGGGTTAGAATGAGGCAGGAGGAAATATTTACGGAATTACCAAGTACCAGAAACCATAATCAGCACTTTAGTTCCAGCTAAGTTAAACCACATGGCAATCCATGAGGTGCCTC